>NW_026779238.1:0-132000 GCF_030144855.1 Hypanus sabinus
CAAAGATTCTACAAAATGTCGGAAATCTTAAACAACACTCACAAAATGCTGGAGGCAGCATCTATGCAGAGGAATAAACAGATTGGCAAGACCATGTAAAACCTGTCTAGACATCCCCCCCCCCCTCTGCTGACTGCTCCTGTGGCCTCCTCCTACAGACCCTGAACTCCCTCAGTCTCCCAGATGGACAGGACCATGTAAACCTGTCTAGACATGCCCCCTCCCTCTGCTGACTGCTCCTGTGGCTCCTCCTACAGACCCTGAACTCCCTCAGTCTCCCAGATGGACAAGATCATGTAAACCTGTCTAGACATGCCCCCCCCCCCTCTGCTGACTGCTCCTGTGGCTCCTCCTACAGACCCTGAACTCCCTCAGTCTCCCAGATGGAGAAGATCATGTAAACCTGTCTAGACATGCCCACCCCCCCCCCCCCTCTGCTGACTGCTCCTGTGGCTCCTCCTACAGACCCTGAACTCCCTCAGTCTCCTAGATGGACAAGACCATGTAAACCTGTCTAGACATGCCCCCCCCCCTCTGCTGACTGCTCCTGTGGCTCCTCCTACAGACCCTGAACTCCCTCAGTCTCCCAGATGGACAAGACCATGTAAACCTGTCTAGGACATGCCCCCCCCCCCCTCTTGCTGACTGCTCCTGTGGCTTCTCCCTACAGACCCTGAACTCCCTCAGTCTACCAGATGGACAAGACCATGTACACCTGTCTAGACATGCCCCCCCCCCCTCTGCTGACTGCTCCTGTGGATCCTCCTACAGACCCTGAACTCCCTCAGTCTGCCAGATGGACAAGACCATGTAAAACCTGTCCTAGACATGCCCCCCCCCCTCTGCTGACTGCTCCTGTTGCTCCTCCCACAGTCCCTGAACTCCCTCAGTCTCCCAGATGGACAAGACCATGTAAACCTGTCTAGACATGCCCCCCCCCCCCCCCGTCTGCTGACTGCTCCTGTGGATCCTCCCATAGACCCTGAACTCCCTCAGTCTCCCAGATGGACAAGACCATGTAAACCTGTCTAGACATGCCCCCCTCCCTCTGCTGACTGCTCCTGTGGCTCCTCCCACAGACCCTGAACTCCCTCTGTCTCCCAGATGGAGAAGACCATGTAAACCTGTCTAGACATGCCCCCCTCCTCTGCTGACTGCTCCTGTGGCTCCTCCTACAGACCCTGAACTCCCTCAGTCTCCCAGATGGACAAGACCATATAAACCTGTCTAGACATCCCCCCCCCCTCTGCTGACTGCTCCTGTGGCTCCTCCTACAGACCCTGAACTCCCTCAGTCTCCCAGATGGACAAGACCATGTAAACCTGTCTAGACATGCCCCCCCCCCCGCTGACTGCTCCTGTTGCTCCTCCTACAGACCCTGAACTCCCTGAGTCTCCCAGATGGACAAGACCATGTAAACCTGTCTAGACATGCCCCCCCCCACCCCGCTGACTGCTCCTGTGGCTCCTCCCACAGACCCTGAACTCCCTCAGTCTCCCAGATGGACAAGACCATGTAAACCTGTCTAGACATGCCCCCCACCACTGCTGACTGCTCCTGTTGCTCCTCCTACAGACCCTGAACTCCCTCAGTCTCCCAGATGGGCAAGACCATGTAAACCTGTCTAGACATGCCCCCCCTCCTCTGCTGACTGCTCCTGTGGCTCCTCCCACAGTCCCTGAACTCCCTCAGTCTCCCAGATAGACAAGACCATGTAAACCTGTCTAGACATGCCCCCCCGCTCTGCTGACTGCTCCTGTGGCTCCTCCCACAGTCCCTGAACTCCCTCAGTCTCCCAGATGGACAAGACTATGTAAACCTGTCTAGACATGCCCCCCCACCCTCTGCTGACTGCTACTGTGGATCCTCCCACAGACCCTGAACTCCCTCAGTCTCCCAGATGGACAAGACCATGTAAACCTGTCTAGACATGCCCCCCCCCCTCTGCTGACTGCTCCTGTGGATCCTCCCACAGACCCTGAACTCACAGTCTCCCACATGGACAAGACCATGTAAACCTGTCTAGACATGCCCCCCTCCCTCTGCTGACTGCTCCTGTGGCTCCTCCCACAGACCCTGAACTCCCTCTGTCTCCCAGATGGACAAGACCATGTAAACCTGTCTAGACATGCCCCCCTCCCTCTGCTGACTGCTCCTGTGGCTCCTCCTACAGACCCTGAACTCCCTCAGTCTCCCAGATGGACAAGACCATGTAAACCTGTCTAGACATGCCCCCCCCCCTCTGCTGACTGCTCCTGTGGCTCCTCCTACAGACCCTGAACTCCCTCAGTCTCCCAGATGGACAAGACCATGTAAACCTGTCTAGACATGCCCCCCCCCCGCTGACTGCTCCTGTTGCTCCTCCTACAGACCCTGAACTCCCTGAGTCTCCCAGATGGACAAGACCATGTAAACCTGTCTAGAAATGCCCCCCCACCCCGCTGACTGCTCCTGTGGCTCCTCCCACAGACCCTGAACTCCCTCAGTCTCCCAGATGGACAAGACCATGTAAACCTGTCTAGACATGCCCCCCCCCGCTGACTGCTCCTGTTGCTCCTCCTACAGACCCTGAACTCCCTGAGTCTCCCAGATGGACAAGACCATGTAAACCTGTCTTGACATGCCCCCCCCCCTGCTGACTGCTCCTGTTGCTCCTCCTACAGACCCTGAACTCCCTGAGTCTCCCAGATGGACAAGACCATGTTAACCTGTCTAGACATGCCCCCCCCCCTGCTGACTGCTCCTGTGGCTCCTCCCACAGACCCTGAACTCCCTCAGTCTCCCAGATGGACAAGACCATGTAAACCTGTCTAGACATACCCCCCTCCTCTGCTGACTGCTCCTGTGGCTCCTCCTACAGACCCTGAACTCCCTCAGTCTCCCAGATGGACAAGACCATGTACACCTGTCTAGACATCCCCCCCCCCCTCTGCTGACTGCTCCTGTGGCTTCTCCTACAGACCCTGAACTCCCTCAGTCTCTCAGATGGACAGGACCATGTAAACCTGTCTAGACATGCCCCCCTCTCTCTGCTGACTGCTCCTGTGGCTCCTCCTACAGACCCTGAACTCCCTCAGTCTCCCAGATGGACAGGACCATGTAAACCTGTCTAGACATGCCCCCCCCCTCTGCTGACTGCTCCTGTGGCTCCTCCTACAGACCCTGAACTCCCTCAGTCTCCCAGATGGACAAGACCATGTAATCCTGTCTAGACATGCCACCCCCCGCTGACTGCTCCTGTTGCTCCTCCTACAGACCCTGAACTCCCTGAGTCTCCCAGATGGACAAGACCATGTAAACCTGTCTAGACATGCCCCCCCCACTGCTGACTGCTCCTGTTGATCCTCCTACAGACCCTGAACTCCCTCAGTCTCCCAGATGGGCAAGACCATGTAAACCCTTCTAGACATCCCCCCCCCTCTGCTGACTGCTCCTGTGGCTCCTCCTACAGACCCTGAACTCCCTCAGTCTCCCAGATGGACAAGACCATGTAAACCTGTCTAGACATACCCCCCCCCCCACTGCTGACTGCTCCTGTCGCTTCTCCTACAGACCCTGAACTCCCTCAGTCTCCCAGATGGACAAGACCATGTAAACCTGTCTAGACATGCCCCCCCCCCCCACTGCTGACTGCTCCTGTTGCTCCTCCTACAGACCCTGAACTCCCTCAGTCTCCCAGATGGGCAACACCATGTAAACCTGTCTAGACATGCCCCCCTCCTCTGCTGACTGCTCCTGTGGCTCCTCCCACAAACGCTGAACTCCCTCAGTCTCCCAGATGGACAAGACCATGTAAACCTGTCTAGACATGACCCCCCCCCCCTCTGCTGACTGCTCCTGTGGCTCCTCCCACAGTCCCTGAACTCCCTCAGTCTCCCAGATGGACAAGACCATGTAAACCTGTCTAGACATGCCCCCCCCCTCTGCTGACTGCTCCTGTGGCTCCTCCCACAGTCCCTGAACTCCCTCAGTCTCCCAGATGGACAAGACCATGTAAACCTGTCTAGACATGCCCCCCCCCCTCTGCTGACTGCTCCTGTGGATCCTACCACAGTCCCTGAACTCCCTCAGTCTCCCAGATGGACAAGACTATGTAAACCTGTCTAGACATGCCCCCCCCCCTCTGCTGACTGCTCCTGTGGATCCTCCCACAGACCCTGAACTCCCTCAGTCTCCCAGATGGACAAGACCATGTAAACCTGTCTAGACATGCCCCCCCCCCCTCTGCTGACTGCTCCTGTGGATCCTCCCACAGACCCTGAACTCACAGTCTCCCAGATGGACAAGACCATGTAAACCTGTCTAGACATGCCCCCCTCCCTCTGCTGACTGCTCCTGTGGCTCCTCCCACAGACCCTGAACTCCCTCTGTCTCCCAGATGGACAAGACCATGTAAACCTGTCTAGACATGCCCCCCTCACTCTGCTGACTGCTCCTGTGGCTCCTCCTACAGACCCTGAACTCCCTCAGTCTCCCAGATAGACAAGACCATGGAAACCTGTCTAGACATGCCCCCCCTCCTCTGCTGACTGCTCCTGTATCTCCTCCCACAGACCCTGAACTCCCTCAGTCTCCCAGATGGACAAGACCATGTAAACCTGTCTAGACATGCCCCCCCCCCGCTGACTGCTCCTGTTGCTCCTCCTACAGACCCTGAACTCCCTGAGTCTCCCAGATGGACAAGACCATGTAAACCTGTCTAGACATGCCCCCCCCCCTGCTGACTGCTCCTGTTGCTCCTCCTACAGACCCTGAACTCCCTCAGTCTCCCAGATGGGCAAGACCATGTAAACCCTTCTAGACATCCCCCCCTCCTCTGCTGACTGCTCCTGTGGCTCCTCCTAAAAACCCTGAACTCCCTCAGTCTCCCAGATGGACAAGACCATGTAAACCTGTCTAGACATGCCCCCCCCCCACTGCTGACTGCTCCTGTCGCTTCTCCTACAGACCCTGAACTCCCTCAGTCTCCCAGATGGACAAGACCATGTAAACCTGTCTAGACATGCCCCCCCCTCTGCTGACTGCTCCTGTGGATCCTCCCACAGACCCTGAACTCCCTCAGTCTCCCAGATGGACAAGACCATGTAAACCTGTCTAGACATGCCCCCCTCCCTCTGCTGACTGCTCCTGTGGCTCCTCCCACAGACCCTGAACTCCCTCTGTCTCCCAGATGGACAAGACCATGTAAACCTGTCTAGACATGCCCCCCTCCCTCTGCTGACTGCTCCTGTGGCTCCTCCTACAGCCCCTGAACTCCCTCAGTCTCCCAGATGGACAAGACCATGTAAACCTGTCTAGACATGCCCCCCCCTCTGCTGACTGCTCCTGTGGATCCTCCCACAGACCCTGAACTCCCTCAGTCTCCCAGATGGACAAGACCATGTAAACCTGTCTAGACATGCCCCCCTCCCTCTGCTGACTGCTCCTGTGGCTCCTCCTACAGACCCTGAACTCCCTCAGTCTCCCAGATGGACAAGACCATGTAAACCTGTCTAGACATGCCCCCCCTCCTCTGCTGACTGCTCCTGTATCTCCTCCCACAGACCCTGAACTCCCTCAGTCTCCCAGATGGACAAGACCATGTAAACCTGTCTAGACATGCCCCCCCCCCCGCTGACTGCTCCTGTTGCTCCTACTACAGACCCTGAACTCCCTGAGTCTCCCAGATGGACAAGACCATGTAAACCTGTCTAGACATGCCCCCCCCCTGCTGACTGCTCCTGTTGCTCCTCCTACAGACCCTGAACTCCCTCAGTCTCCCAGATGGGCAAGACCATGTAAACCTGTCTAGACATCCCCCCCTTCTCTGCTGACTGCTCCTGTGGCTCCTCCTACAGACCCTAAACTCCCTCAGTCTCCCAGATGGACAAGACCATGTAAACCTGTCTAGACATGCCCCCCCCCCCCCCCACTGCTGACTGCTCCTGTCGCTTCTCCTACAGACCCTGAACTCCCTCAGTCTCCCAGATGGACAAGACCATGTAAACCTGTCTAGACATGCCCCCCTCCTCTGCTGACTGCTCCTGTGTCTCCTCCCACAGACCCTGAACTCCCTCAGTCTCCCAGATGGACAGGACCATGTAAACCTGTCTTGACATGCCCCCCCCCTGCTGACTGCTCCTGTTGCTCCTCCTACAGACCCTGAACTCCCTGAGTCTCCCAGATGGACAAGACCATGTTAACCTGTCTAGACATGCCCCCCCCCCTGCTGACTGCTCCTGTGGCTCCTCCCACAGACCCTGAACTCCCTCAGTCTCCCAGATGGACAAGACCATGTAAACCTGTCTAGACATACCCCCCTCCTCTGCTGACTGCTCCTGTGGCTCCTCCTACAGACCCTGAACTCCCTCAGTCTCCCAGATGGACAAGACCATGTACACCTGTCTAGACATCCCCCCCCCCTCTGCTGACTGCTCCTGTGGCTTCTCCTACAGACCCTGAACTCCCTCAGTCTCTCAGATGGACAGGACCATGTAAACCTGTCTAGACATGCCCCCCTCTCTCTGCTGACTGCTCCTGTGGCTCCTCCTACAGACCCTGAACTCCCTCAGTCTCCCAGATGGACAGGACCATGTAAACCTGTCTAGACATGCCCCCCCCCCTCTGCTGACTGCTCCTGTGGCTCCTCCTACAGACCCTGAACTCCCTCAGTCTCCCAGATGGACAAGACCATGTAATCCTGTCTAGACATGCCACCCCCCGCTGACTGCTCCTGTTGCTCCTCCTACAGACCCTGAACTCCCTGAGTCTCCCAGATGGACAAGACCATGTAAACCTGTCTAGACATGCCCCCCCCACTGCTGACTGCTCCTGTTGCTCCTCCTACAGACCCTGAACTCCCTCAGTCTCCCAGATGGGCAAGACCATGTAAACCCTTCTAGACATCCCCCCCCCTCTGCTGACTGCTCCTGTGGCTCCTCCTACAGACCCTGAACTCCCTCAGTCTCCCAGATGGACAAGACCATGTAAACCTGTCTAGACATACCCCCCCCCCACTGCTGACTGCTCCTGTCGCTTCTCCTACAGACCCTGAACTCCCTCAGTCTCCCAGATGGACAAGACCATGTAAACCTGTCTAGACATGCCCCCCCCCACTGCTGACTGCTCCTGTTGCTCCTCCTACAGACCCTGAACTCCCTCAGTCTCCCAGATGGGCAACACCATGTAAACCTGTCTAGACATGCCCCCCTCCTCTGCTGACTGCTCCTGTGGCTCCTCCCACAAACGCTGAACTCCCTCAGTCTCCCAGATGGACAAGACCATGTAAACCTGTCTAGACATGACCCCCCCCCCCTCTGCTGACTGCTCCTGTGGCTCCTCCCACAGTCCCTGAACTCCCTCAGTCTCCCAGATGGACAAGACCATGTAAACCTGTCTAGACATGCCCCCCCCCCCCTCTGCTGACTGCTCCTGTGGCTCCTCCCACAGTCCCTGAACTCCCTCAGTCTCCCAGATGGACAAGACCATGTAAACCTGTCTAGACATGCCCCCCCCCCCCCTCTGCTGACTGCTCCTGTGGATCCTACCACAGTCCCTGAACTCCCTCAGTCTCCCAGATGGACAAGACTATGTAAACCTGTCTAGACATGCCCCCCCCCCCCTCTGCTGACTGCTCCTGTGGATCCTCCCACAGACCCTGAACTCCCTCAGTCTCCCAGATGGACAAGACCATGTAAACCTGTCTAGACATGCCCCCCCCCCCTCTGCTGACTGCTCCTGTGGATCCTCCCACAGACCCTGAACTCACAGTCTCCCAGATGGACAAGACCATGTAAACCTGTCTAGACATGCCCCCCTCCCTCTGCTGACTGCTCCTGTGGCTCCTCCCACAGACCCTGAACTCCCTCTGTCTCCCAGATGGACAAGACCATGTAAACCTGTCTAGACATGCCCCCCTCACTCTGCTGACTGCTCCTGTGGCTCCTCCTACAGACCCTGAACTCCCTCAGTCTCCCAGATAGACAAGACCATGGAAACCTGTCTAGACATGCCCCCCCTCCTCTGCTGACTGCTCCTGTATCTCCTCCCACAGACCCTGAACTCCCTCAGTCTCCCAGATGGACAAGACCATGTAAACCTGTCTAGACATGCCCCCCCCCCCCCGCTGACTGCTCCTGTTGCTCCTCCTACAGACCCTGAACTCCCTGAGTCTCCCAGATGGACAAGACCATGTAAACCTGTCTAGACATGCCCCCCCCCCTGCTGACTGCTCCTGTTGCTCCTCCTACAGACCCTGAACTCCCTCAGTCTCCCAGATGGGCAAGACCATGTAAACCCTTCTAGACATCCCCCCCTCCTCTGCTGACTGCTCCTGTGGCTCCTCCTAAAAACCCTGAACTCCCTCAGTCTCCCAGATGGACAAGACCATGTAAACCTGTCTAGACATGCCCCCCCCCCCACTGCTGACTGCTCCTGTCGCTTCTCCTACAGACCCTGAACTCCCTCAGTCTCCCAGATGGACAAGACCATGTAAACCTGTCTAGACATGCCCCCCCCTCTGCTGACTGCTCCTGTGGATCCTCCCACAGACCCTGAACTCCCTCAGTCTCCCAGATGGACAAGACCATGTAAACCTGTCTAGACATGCCCCCCTCCCTCTGCTGACTGCTCCTGTGGCTCCTCCCACAGACCCTGAACTCCCTCTGTCTCCCAGATGGACAAGACCATGTAAACCTGTCTAGACATGCCCCCCTCCCTCTGCTGACTGCTCCTGTGGCTCCTCCTACAGACCCTGAACTCCCTCAGTCTCCCAGATGGACAAGACCATGTAAACCTGTCTAGACATGCCCCCCCCCTCTGCTGACTGCTCCTGTGGATCCTCCCACAGACCCTGAACTCCCTCAGTCTCCCAGATGGACAAGACCATGTAAACCTGTCTAGACATGCCCCCCTCCCTCTGCTGACTGCTCCTGTGGCTCCTCCTACAGACCCTGAACTCCCTCAGTCTCCCAGATGGACAAGACCATGTAAACCTGTCTAGACATGCCCCCCCTCCTCTGCTGA
This sequence comes from Hypanus sabinus, assembly GCF_030144855.1. NCBI lineage: Eukaryota > Metazoa > Chordata > Chondrichthyes > Myliobatiformes > Dasyatidae > Hypanus > Hypanus sabinus. The sequence goes on from NW_026779238.1 coordinate 9,004, forward strand.
CTGCTCCTGTATCTCCTCCCACAGACCCTGAACTCCCTCAGTCTCCCAGATGGACAAGACCATGTAAACCTGTCTAGACATGCCCCCCCCCCGCTGACTGCTCCTGTTGCTCCTACTACAGACCCTGAACTCCCTGAGTCTCCCAGATGGACAAGACCATGTAAACCTGTCTAGACATGCCCCCCCCCCTGCTGACTGCTCCTGTTGCTCCTCCTACAGACCCTGAACTCCCTCAGTCTCCCAGATGGGCAAGACCATGTAAACCTGTCTAGACATCCCCCCCTTCTCTGCTGACTGCTCCTGTGGCTCCTCCTACAGACCCTAAACTCCCTCAGTCTCCCAGATGGACAAGACCATGTAAACCTGTCTAGACATGCCCCCCCCCCCACTGCTGACTGCTCCTGTCGCTTCTCCTACAGACCCTGAACTCCCTCAGTCTCCCAGATGGACAAGACCATGTAAACCTGTCTAGACATGCCCCCCTCCTCTGCTGACTGCTCCTGTGTCTCCTCCCACAGACCCTGAACTCCCTCAGTCTCCCAGATGGACAGGACCATGTAAACCTGTCTAGACATGCCCCCCCCCTCTGCTGACTGCTCCTGTGGATCCTCCCACAGACCCTGAACTCCCTCAGTCTCCCAGATGGACAAGACCATGTAAAGCTGTCTAGACATGCCCCCCTCCCACTGCTGACTGCTCCTGTGGCTCCTCCCACAGACCCTGAACTCCCTCTGTCTCCCTGATGGAGAAGACCATGTAAACCTGTCTAGACATGCCCCCCTCCTCTGCTGACTGCTCCTGTGGCTCCTCCTACAGAGCCTGAACTCCCTCAGTCTCCCAGATGGACAAGACCATGTAAACATGTCTAGACATCCCCCCCCCCTCTGCTGACTGCTCCTGTGGCTCCTCCTACAGACCCTGAACTCCCTCAGTCTCCCAGATGGACAAGACCATGTAAACCTGTCTGGACATCCCCACCCCCTCTGCTGACTGCTCCTGTGGCTCCTCCTACAGACCCTGAACTCCCTCAGTCTCCCAGATGGACAAGACCATGTAAACCTGTCTAGACATGCCCCCCCCCCTCTGCTGACTGCTCCTGTTGCTCCTCCCACAGACCCTGAACTCCCTCAGACTCCCAGATGGACAAGACCATGTAAACCTGTCTAGACATGCCCCCCCCCCCCGCTGACTGCTCCTGTGGCTCCTCCTACAGGCCCTGAACTCCCTCAGTCTCCCAGATGGACAAGACCATGTAAACCTGTCTAGACATGCCCCCCTCCTCTGCTGACTGCTCCTGTGGCTCCTCCCACAGACCCTGAACTCCCTCAGTCTCCCAGATGGACAAGACCATGTAAACCTGTCTAGACATGCCCCCTCTCCTCTGCTGACTGCTCCTGTGGCTCCTCCTACAGACCCTGAACTCCCTCAGTCTCCCAGATGGACAAGACCATGTAAACCTGTCTAGACATGCCCCCCCTCCTCTGCTGACTGCTCCTGTATCTCCTCCCACAGACCCTGAACTCCCTCAGTCTCCCAGATGGACAAGACCATGTAAACCTGTCTAGACATGCCCCCCCCCCCCGCTGACTGCTCCTGTTGCTCCTCCTACAGACCCTGAACTCCCTGAGTCTCCCAGATGGACAAGACCATGTAAACCTGTCTAGACATGCTCCCCCACCCCGCTGACTGCTCCTGTATCTCCTCCCACAGACCCTGAACTCCCTCAGTCTCCCAGATGGACAAGACCATGTAAACCTGACTAGACATGCCCCCCCCGCCCTCTGCTGACTGCTCCTGTGGCTCCTCCCACAGACCCTGAACTCCCTCAGTCTCCCAGATGGACAAGACCATGTAAACCTGTCTAGACATCCCCCCCCCCCTGCTGACTGCTCCTTTGGCTCCTCCCACAGACCCTGAACTCCCTCAGTCTCCCAGATGGACAAGACCATGTAAACCTGAGTAGACATGCCCCCCCCCGCCCTCTGCTGACTGCTCCTGTGGCTCCTCCTACAGACCCTGAACTCCCTCAGTCTCCCAGATGGACAAGACCATGTAAACCTGTCTAGACATGCCCCCCTCCTCTACTGACTGCTCCTGTGTCTCCTCCCACAGACACTGAACTCCCTCAGTCTCCCAGATGGACAAGACCATGTAAACCTGTCTAGACATGCCCCCCCCCCTCTGCTGACTGCTCCTGTGGCTCCTCCTACAGACCCTGAACTCCCTCAGTCTCCCAGATGGACAAGACCATGTAAACCTGTCTAGACATGCCCCCCCCCCCGCTGACTGCTCCTGTTGCTCCTCCTACAGACCCTGAACTCCCTCAGTCTCCCAGATGGACAAGACCATGTAAACCTGTCTAGACATGCCCCCCCCCCTCTGCTGACTGCTCCTGTGGCTTCTCCTATAGATCCTGAACTCCCTCAGTCTCCCAGATGGTCAAGACCATGTAAACCTGTCTAGACATGCAACCCCCCCTCTGCTGACTGCTCCTGTGGCTCCTCCTACAGACACTGAACTCCGTCAGTCTCCCAGATGGACAAGACCATGTAAACCTGTCTAGACATGTCCCCCCCCCGCCCTCTGCTGACTGCTCCTGTGGCTCCTCCCACAGACCCTGAACTCCCTCAGTCTCCCAGATGGACAAGACCATGTAAACCTGTCTAGACCTGCCCCCCCCTCTGCTGACTGCTCCTGTGGCTCCTCCTACAGACCCTGAACTCCCTCAGTCTCCCAGATGGACAAGACCATGTAAACCTGTCTAGACATGCCCCCCCCCCCCTGCTGACTGCTCCTGTGGCTTCTCCTATAGATCCTGAACTCCCTCAGTCTCCTAGATGGACAAGACCATGTAAACCTGTCTAGACATGCCCCCCCACCTCTGCTGACTGCTCCTGTGGCTCCTCCCACAGACCCTGAACTCCCTCAGTCTCCCAGATGGACAAGACCATGTAAACCTGTCTAGACATGCCCCCCCCCCGCTGACTGCTCCTGTGGCTCCTCCCACAGACCCTGAACTCCCTCAGTCTCCCAGATGGACAAGACCATGTAAACCTGTCTAGACATGCCCCCCCCCTCTGCTGACTGTTCCTGTGGCTCCTCCTACAGACCCTGAACTCCCTCAGTCTCCCAGATGGACAAGACCATGTAAACCTGTCTAGACATGCCCCCCCCTCTGCTGACTGCTCCTGTGGCTCCTCCCACAGACCCTGAACTCCCTCAGTCTCCCAGATGGACAAGACCATGTAAACCTGTCTAGACATGCCCCCCCCCCCTCTGCTGACTGCTCCTCTGGCTCCTCATACAGACCCTGAACTCCCTCAGTCTCCCAGATGGACAAGACCATGTAAACCTGTCTAGACATGCTCCCCCCCGCCCTCTGCTGACTGCTCCTGTGGCTCCTCCTACAGACCCTGAACTCCGTCAGTCTCCCAGATGGACAAGACCATGTAAACCTGTCTAGACATGCCCCCCTCCTCTGCTGACTGCTCCTGTGTCTCCTCCCACAGACACTGAAGTCCCTCAGTCTCCCAGATGGACAAGACCATGTAAACCTGTCTAGACATGCCCCCCCCCCTCTGCTGACTGCTCCTGTGGCTCCTCCTATAGATCCTGAACTCCCTCAGTCTCCCAGATGGACAAGACCATGTAAACCTGTCTAGTCATGCCCCCCCCCCCCTGCTGACTGCTCCTGTGGCTTCTCCTATAGATCCTGAACTCCCTCAGTCTCCTAGATGGACAAGACCATGTAAACCTTTCTAGACATGCCCCCCCCCTCTGCTGACTGCTCCTGTGGCTCCTCCCACAGACCCTGAACTCCCTCAGTCATTTTATTCCTTTAGCTGTCCAGTCCTTAAATCTAGCATCCAGTTTATTCAGCGTAAAATCCAAGTCACATCATTTAAGAATTGCAATATCTCCCTCTAATTATATTCTTTTATAATAGATTTCCACATTTTAAGAGTCAATTTCACCCATGGGTTATCAATAGTATTTATGTACCTTTGCAGGTTGTTATCAGCCAAAATTGCTTGTATGGGGATGGGAAGTACCCGCTCCTCAATGTTTTTCCATTGAGCGTCATATGATGGGTTGCACCAACATATCACAGCTCTCAACTGTGCTGCAGAATAATAATCTCTAAGAGAAGGTAGGCCCTATTTCCACCCCCCCCCCCGCCCCTTTTCCTTGGCTAGTTGCAAAGTTTTGAGATTAACTCTAGGCCGTTTACCTTGTCAAATATACCTTGATAGCATCTTGTTCCATTCATTGAATTGATTTTGATTAATCTCTATTGGTCGGGTCTGAAAGAGATATAACAGTCTGGGCAGTATATTCATTTTAATAGATTCAATCTTTGAACTGAGACTGAAAAAAGGAATCAGGCTCCATCTTGCCACGTCTTCCTTAATTTTTTTATATAAAGGCTGATAATTACATTCTGATAATTTTGTCAAATCTTTGGGCTTAATGATGCCCAAATATTTGAAAGACTCTGTGTGCCATGCCCAGGGGTATCGACTTTCAATTTCTCTTGGTGGGCAATAGTAATATGAAAGTAATTGGGTTTTATCTATGTTGATCTTGTATCCTGATAATTGACCATATTGTTCAAAGGATTGCAGCAATTTAGGTAAAGAGTATGTTGGTTGCCCTAGATAGATCAAAATGTCATCCGCATAACAAGCCAATTCATGCTCTGTCCCTTTAATAGTAATTCTCCTGATATCTTCATTTTGTCTGATGTATTGAGCTAATGGTTCCAGATATAACGTGAAGAGTAGTGGTGACCATGCACAACCCTGTCTCTTGCCCCTTTCTAGGGTAAGACTATTTGATAAATATCCATTGATTTTAATCCTAGCAGTAGGGTTGTCATATAGTGTCTGTATAGTTTTAATAATTGTGTCTTGGAAACCAAATCTATGTAAAACTCTGCAAAGAAAATTCCAATTAACTGAATCAAATGCCTTTTCAGCGTCCACGGTTTGGGTAGAATTTCCTCTAATCGTTTGGCCATGATGGAGGTAAATAATCTATAATCTACATTAAGAACGGATATTGGTCTAAATGACCCGCATTCCATTTTATCCTTGCCTTCTTTCGGTATCGCTGAGATTATCGCTTCCTTCCAACTGGGTGGCATTTGTGCCTTTTTTAGAGCCCAGTTCAGTGTGGGGAGTAAAACAGGAATTTACTCATTTTTAAATTCTTTGTACCACTCTGCCATATACCCTTCTGATCCTGGTGACTTAATTCAACTTCAGCTATGTCAGCAATCATCATTCTATTTTGTTCTTCGCTTATAATGGGTAACTCTAGACAATTCAAGAAGGTGTCAATTTGGGTTATGCTTCCCCCTGGAACTTTGGAATATAGAGTTTTGTAAAACACTTCAAAAGCTTCTTGAATTTCACTTAGCTTATTTTTTTTATCATTTTCGTTCTTGGGTTCCTAATTCTATGAATTGTATTTTCTGCTATCCTTTTTTTTTTCAGTTTCCACGCCAGTATTTTCATAGATTTCGATCCACTTTCATAATGTCTCTGTTTCAGAAACATTAAGTTTTTCCTGATTTCTTGCGTAGCCAAATTATTTATTTCATTCCTAATTCTTTTAATTTCCCCTAATGTATCCTTATTTTTTTTTATATGAAGATATCGCTATAATTTTCCCTCTTAAGACAGCCTTCAGAGTATCCCATAAAATGGGAGGTGAAACCTCTCCATTATCATTAAATTCTAAGTAGAGACCAATTTCTTTTTTAATTTGTTCCTTAAAGTATGGATCATTGCGTAGACTTGAATTTAGTTTCCAAATAGTATTATTTGGTTGTAGGTCAAAATCAACAAATAAATATATAGGTGCATGGTCACTTACATCTATTGTCCCAGTTCCACATGCATTTATTTTGTCTTTTCTTTCTCAAATGTTAGAACCATAGAACATTACAGAACAGAAACAGGCCTTTCAGCCCTTCTTGACTGTGCCAAACCATTTTTCTGCCTAGTCCCACTGACCTGCACCTGGCCCATATCCCTCCAAACCCCTCTCATCCATGTACCTGTCCAAGTTTTTCTTAAATGTTAAAAGTGAGCCCAGGGTTCCGGTGATGTCATCATCGAGAGTGGCGGCTTAAGTCACTAACTCCTCCGGAAAAACGCGTATTAAGCCCCGTTAGCCCATCAAATACAGTATTTTTCGAAAGTATTTGAACTGATAAGAAGGGCAAGAATGGGGAAAAAGAACAGAAATAAAGAAAGCGACACTGCAGAGCTTACGGCTGAGAGGAGTGCAGCGAGCGGCTCGTCGAGTTGGCAAGGCGGACGCTGGGCCTTGCTCAGGCGAAGTGGAAAATATGATCGAAATTCTGAAAGAGATAAGGGAGTTCCAGAAAGATATAAAACAGCAGCTACCTGATATTCAGTCAGAGAGAAGGGAGTTCCAGACAGAGATGAAGCAGCAGCTCCCTGATATTCTGTCAGAGAGAAGGGAGTTCCAGACAGAGATGAAGCAGCAGCTCCCTGATATTCTGTCAGAGAGAAGGGAGTTCCAGACAGAGATGAAGCAGCAGCTCCCTGATATTCAGTCAGAGAGAAGGGAGTCCCAGACAGACATGAAGCAGCAGCTCCCTAATATTCAGTCAGAGAGAAGGGAGTCCCAGACAGAGATGAAGCAGCAGCTCCCTGATCTTCAGTCAGAGAGCAGGGAGTTCCAGACAGAGATGAAGCTGCAGCTCCCTAATATTCAGTCAGAGAGAAGGGAGTCCCAGACAGAGATGAAGCAGCAGCTCCCTGATATTCCGTCAGTGAGAAGGGAGTTCCAGACAGAGATGAAGCAGCAGCTCCCTGATATTCAGTCAGAGAGAAGGGAGTTCCAGAAAGATATAAAACAGCAGCTACATGATATTCAATCAGAGAGAAGGGAGTCCCAGACAGAGATGAAGCAGCAGCTCCCTGATGTTCAGTCAGAGCTCGCCAGCGTCAATCAAAAGATAACGGTGGCTGAGACTCAGATTGGGAAGGTGGAAGATCGCGTTCAAAACGTGGAATGGATACTGAGTAGGACGATAAAAATATTAAATCACCAAGAAGGTAAACTGCTTGACCTGGAGGGACGATCACGGCGGAAAAATATCAGAACCTACAACGTTCCCGAAGGAGCGGAGGGCTCGTCCATGATGGAGTTTGTCGGAAAGTTGCTGCAGGACGCGCTGGAGCTTCCCTCGGCTGTGGAGCTGGAAATCGAAAGAGCCCATCGTGCGATCGTCCCGAAGTCTACCCAGGATAGAAAGCCACGCTCAATCATTATTAAATCCCTTCAGTACAGCACCAAGGCGGCGATTGTATGAAGGGCCTTGGGTAAGAAGAGAGTGTTTTTAGACGATAAAGTAATATATTTCGACCAAGGTTACCCCCCCCCCCCCCGCCCCCAGTCCTCCAGAAACGTAAAGAATACTCTGAGGTAAAGCGAGTACTAAAGCAAAAAAAGATAAGAGTTCAAACTCCGTACCCTGCTAAACTTCGAGTGTTTTATGGCGACGGGACACGGTTGCACCAGAAGTGGAAGAGGCGACTACAGACATGAAGGGCAGAGGGTTGCCCGTCAGCGTGACCAAACCGAGGGAAAGCCTGGCTGAGGAATTATCCCGCTCCGCTTCGGAAATAGTGCGAGAATCGAGAAGGCAGGAGGCCGAGAGAAATATATCAGGACGAGACCGGGAGTTTCCCAAAGACAGTCCTCACCCCCTTCAGAAGAGCCATAAGGTTTGGCTAACTTTTAAAATGTTGAGAAGCTAAACAGAAGCAAAAGTACACGGTGATATACCTATCTCGAGAAACACTGATTATAATGTGGATCTTATATTACTTAGTTCTTATTCTTTATTCGCTCACTTACTCCTTTTTCCCCACCAAAATGAGAATCTTTATATATATATGTAGTGGGTCGGGGGAAATGGCAGATCGCGTCTACCTTGGCAGGCAGAGGGGTTGCCCCATCTTTAGTAATTCTGTGGCCCAGGAAGTCGATGGTGTCGAGCCCGAACTGGCATTTGGCCGGGTTGATTGTCAGACTGTACTCACTCAGTCGGGCGTAGAGTTGTTGGAGGTGGGACAGATGCTCCTGACGACTACTGCTGGCTCTGAGGATGTCGTCCAAATAGATGAAAGCGAAGTCCATTAACCGCTGAAACGTCTGTGCGGCATTCCTCAGGCCAAACGGCATGCGGAGGAACCCGAAAAGGCCGAAAGGGGTGATGAGAGCCGTTTTGGGGACGTCGTCCGGATGCAGCGGGATTTGATAGTATCCTCGGACGAGGTCTACCTTGGAGAAAATCCGTGCACCGTACAAGTTTGCTGCAAAGTCCTGAATGTGCGGCACAGGGTAGCAGTCCAGTGTGGTAGCCTCGTTCAGCCTGCGGTAGTTGCCGCACGGTCCCCAGCCCCCTGTTGCTTTGGGCACCATGTGCAGGGGGGAGGCCCATGGGCTGTTGGACCGCCGTATGATCCCCAATTCCTCCATCCTCTTGAACTCCTCCTTCGCCAGTCGGAGCTTGTCCGGGGGAAGCCGCCGAGCGCGGGCGTGGAGGGGTGGTCCCTGGGTCGGGATGTGGTGCTGTACCCCTTGTCTGGGCATGGCCGCCGTGAACTGCGATGGGAAATCCGCCAGGACTCTGGTGAAGTCATTGTCGGACAGCGTGATGGAGTCGAGGTGAGGGGCTGGCAACTGGGCTGCACCCAGGGAGAACGTCTCAAAGGTCTCGGCGTGGACCAGTCTCTTCCTGGACAGGTCGACCAGTAGGCTGTGAGCCCGCAAAAAATCCGCACCCAGGCATGGTTGGGCTACGGCGGCCAGTGTGACGTCCCATGTGACCAGGCTGGAGCCGAACTGTAGCCGCACCGTACGGGTGCCATAGGTCCTTACTGTGCTGCCGTTCGCGGCCCTCAGGGTGGGACCCGGTTCTCTGTTGCGGGTGTTGTAACTCGTCGGAGGTAAGACGCTGATCTCGGCCCCGGTGTCGACCGAAAAGCGGCGTCCCGAATGCTTGTCCCAGACATACAGGAGGCTATCCCGATGGCCAGCCGCCATAGCCATCAGCGGCGGCTGGCCCTGGCGTTTCCCGGGAACTTGCAGGGCGGGCTACAGCGGCAGGCTTCTGGTGGTAGAAGCACCATTGTTTGTTGGTCTCCTCACCCCTGCCTCTGGGGCTAGCGGGCTCTGCGGCCGGGCCTGGTCTGGTCTGCTGCTGGGAGCGTGGCCTGGTGATCTGTGCGACGGACGCCCTACTCTCCTTCTTGGCTTTCCACAGCAAGTCTGCCCGGGCTGCCACCTTCCGGGGGTCGTTGAAATCCACGTCGGACAGCAGCAGGCGTATGTCCTCGGGCAGCTGCTCTAGGAACGCCTGCTCAAACATGAGGCAGGGCTTGTGTCCTCCGGCCAGGGAGAGTGTCTCGTTCATCAACGCCGATGGTGCCCTGTCCCCCAAACCATCCAGGTGCAGTAAGCGGGCAGCTCGCTCATGCCGTGAGAGTCTGAAAGTCCTTGTGAGCAAGGCTTTGAATTCTGTGTATTTGCCGTCCACTGGGGGCGACTGTATGAACTCCTCAACCTGGGCGGCTGTCTCCTGGTCGAGGGAGCTCACCACGTAGTAGTAACGTGTGGCATCCGGGGTTATCTGCCGAATGTGGAATTGGGCTTCTGCCTGCTGGAACCATAGGTGAGGTCGCAGCGTCCAGCAGCTTGGCAGTTTTAACAAAACTGCATGAACAGATGCGGCGTCGTTTATCTCCGGTCCAAATATCGTTTGGGCCGTCGGGGTCACCAATTGTAGCGGTGTGCCACACGCAGCGTTGAAATAACGACATTTAGTCAGTGAGCTGCAGTTGCAAAAGAGATTTATTATTCAAACTTCGTGGCCTTGCTTTAAAGCCTTCCTGATCCCGCCCTCCCCTGGCGGGAGTGCTGTATTCACAGTCCTGTCCTGCGCGGGGGCTTTTCCCCTTGCTGGTGAAGCAGACTTGGCACCATGCCACTTTGTGAGCCGGTTCGAGTGTGATAGGAAGTGGGTCGCCATATATATATGTATGTATGTGTGTATACGAGGGGTACACAGGGAAATCTTTTCTGTGTAATGGATTTGTTCACTGACTTTTATGCATACTGCAATGGGGGCCCTCAACTCACAAGTAGGAGGGATTAACCCCCACAGCTAGACATTTCCTCTAGCTCAACGTAGGGTCATCTACCAGAGATCTCAGCCTTGGAATCACACGTTCATTGCCATTTTTGATATTATTTGCGTTTCTTGGTTCTTATTTGTTCAGGAAGTAGATCGATTAAGTTTTATTCTGCTAATTTCAATGATACATTGACAGATAAATACAGATGGCTAAAGGAAAGTAAAATACATTCCTTTTAATGTCAATGGGCTATTAAACCCAATCAAACGTAATAGAATTTTAATCCAAAATGAAAAAAGAACAAGTCCATGTAGTGTATTTACAGGAAACTCATTTAAGTGATAATGAGCATAGAAAACTAAAGAGAATGGGCTTCACTAATTTGTTTTTCTCCTCATATAAATCAGGACATAGGAGAGGAGTTGCTATTCTTATCTCGTGAGCTAAATTTTGAAAAAGTATTCAAAATGAGAGACAAAGAGGGCAGATATATTCTGGTAAGGGGGAATATAGACAGCAATTCAGTTACTCTATTCAATATATATGCACCCCCAGGAAGTGATGTTGGTTTCTTTCAGAAAATTACTGATATTATGGTAACGGAAACAGAAGGTCTCCTGATAGGTGGGGAAGACTTAAATTTACAATTACAACCAAACTTAGACTCTTCCAATAGAAATACCTATGGAACAAAATCTTTACATAAGAAAGTTAATACACTTTTTGAGGATGTTGGTTTAATCGATAGATGGAGGGACCTTTTCCCTGACAGAAGGGATTACACTCATTATTCTGCTCCACATTCTGTATATACAAGAATAGACTATTTCATAACATTTAGAAAAGACAACGTAAACACTTGTGGAATTGGGACAATAGATTAAGTGACCATGCACCTATATATTTATCTGTTGATTTTGACCTACAACCAAAGAATACTATTTGGAAACTAAATTTAAGTCTATTCAATGATCCGTACTTTAAGGAACAAATTAAAAAATAAATTGGTCTCTACTTAGAATTTAATGATAATGGAGAGGTTTCACCTCCCATTTTATGGGATACTCTGAAGGCTGTCGTAAGAGGGACTCCAGTACAGTACAGATACAGCACTCCAGTACAGTACAGACACAGCCCTCCAGTACAGTACAAACACAGCTCACCAGTACAATACAGACACAGCCCTCCAGTACAGTACAAACACAGCTCTCCAGTACAGTACAGACACAGCCCTCCAGTACAGTACAAATACAGCACTCCAGTACAGTACAGACACAGCCCTCCAGTACAGTACAAGCACAGCTCTCCAGTACAACATAAACACAGCACTCCAGTACAATGCAAACACAGCACTCCAGTAGAGTACAAACCCAGAACTCCAGTACAGTACAGATAGAGCACTCCAGTACAGTACAGACACAGCCCTCCAGTACAGTACAAACACAGCTCTCCAGTACAGTAAAAACACAGCTCTCCAGTACAGTACAAATAGAGCACTCCACTACAGTACAGACACAGCACTCCAGTACAGTAAATACAACACTCCTGTACAGTAGACACAGCACTCTAGTACAGTACAAACACAGCTTTCCAGTACAGTACAAATACAGCAATACACTACAGTACAAATACAGCACTCCAGTACATAACAGATACACACTCCAGTACAGTACAGACACAGCACTCCAGTACAGTACAGACACAGCACTCCAGTACAGTGGGCACAGCACTCCAGTACAGTACAAACACAGCACTCCAGTACAGTAGAGACAGCACTCCGGTACGGTACAGTACAGATTCAGCACTCCAGTACAGTACAGACACAGCACTCTAGTACAGTATAGACACAGCACTCCAGTACTGTACAGACACAGCACTCCAGTACAATACAAAAACAGCACTCCAGTACAGTACAAACACAGCACTCCAGTACAGTACAGACACAGCCCTCCAGTACAGTACAAACAAAACACTCCAGTACAGTACAGATACAGCACTCCAGTACAGTACAGATACAGCACTACTGTACAGTACAGAAACTCAGCACTCCAGTACCATAAAGATACAGCACTCCAGTACAGTACAGATACAGCACTCCAGTACAATACAAAAACAGCACTCGAGTACAGTACAAACACAGCTCTCCAGTACAGTACAAACACCTCATTCCAGTACAGTACAAACACCTCATTCCAGTACAGTAGACTCAGCACACCAGTACAGTACAGATACTCACTCCAGTACAATACAGACACAGCACTCCAGTAGAGTACAGACACAGCACTCCAGTAGAGTAGAGATACAGCACTTAAGTACAGTACAGATAGAGCTCTCTAGTACAATACAAATACAGCACTCCAGCACAGTACAAAGACAGCAATCCAGTACAATACAGATACAGCACTGCAGTACAGTAGACACAGCACTCCAGTATTGTACAAACACAGCTCTGCAGTACAGTACAAACACAGCACTCCAGTACAGTAGACACAGCAATCGAGTACAGTAGATACAGCATTCTAATACAGTACAGACACAGCTCTCCAGTACAGTACAAATACAGCTCTCCAGTACAGTACAAACACAGCTCTCCAGTATAATACAAACACAGCTCTCCAGTATAGTACAAATACAGCACTCCAGTACAGTACAGACACAGCTCTCCAGTACAGTACAAATGCAGCTCTCCACTACAGTACAAATACAGCTCTCCAGTATAGTACAAACACAGCTCTCCAGTACAGTACAAATACAGCACTCCAGTACAGTACAGACACAGCACTCCAGTACAGTACAGACACAGCACTCCAGTACAGTGGGCACAGCACTCCAGTACAGTACAAACACAGCACTCCAGTAGAGTAGAGATACAGCACTTAAGTACAGTACAGATAGAGCTCTCTAGTACAATACAAATACAGCACTCCAGCACAGTACAAAGACAGCAATCCAGTACAATACAGATACAGCACTCCAGTACAGTACAGATACAGCACTACTGTACAGTACAGAAACTCAGCACTCCAGTACCGTACAGATACAGCACTCCAGTACAGTACAGATACAGCACTCCAGTACAGTACAGATACAGCACTACTGTACAGTACAGAAACTCAGCACTCCAGTACCGTAAAGATACAGCACTCCAGTACAGTACAGATACAGCACTCCAGTACAATACAAAAACAGCACTCGAGTACAGTACAAACACAGCTCTCCAGTACAGTACAAACACCTCATTCCAGTACAGTAGACTCAGCACACCAGTACAGTACAGATACGCACTCCAGTACAATACAGACACAGCACTCCAGTAGAGTAGAGATACAGCACTTAAATACAGTACAGATAGAGCTCTCTAGTACAATACAAATACAGCACTCCAGCACAGTACAAAGACAGCAATCCAGTACAATACAGATACAGCACTGCAGTACAGTAGACACAGCACTCCAGTATTGTACAAACACAGCTCTGCAGTACAGTAGAAACACAGTTCTCCAGTACAGTACAAACACAGCACTCCAGTACAGTACAGATACGCACTCCAGTACAATACAGACACAGCACTCCAGTAGAGTAGAGATACAGCACTTAAGTACAGTACAGATAGAGCTCTCTAGTACAATACAAATACAGCACTCCAGCACAGTACAAAGACAGCAATCCAGTACAATACAGATACAGCACTGCAGTACAGTAGACACAGCACTCCAGTATTGTACAAACACAGCTCTGCAGTACAGTACAAACACAGCACTCCAGTACAGTAGACACAGCAATCGAGTACAGTAGATACAGCATTCTAATACAGTACAGACACAGCTCTCCAGTACAGTACAAATACAGCTCTCCAGTACAGTACAAACACAGCTCTCCAGTATAATACAAACACAGCTCTCCAGTATAGTACAAATACAGCTCTCCAGTACAGTACAGACACAGCTCTCCAGTACAGTACAAATGCAGCTCTCCACTACTGTACAAATACAGCTCTCCAGTATAGTACAAACACAGCTCTCCAGTACAGTACAAATACAGCACTCCAGTACAGTACAGACACAGCACTCCAGTACAGTACAGACACAGCACTCCAGTACAGTGGGCACAGCACTCCAGTACAGTACAAACACAGCACTCCAGTACAGTAGAGACAGCACTCCGGTACGGTACAGTACAGATTCAGCACTCCAGTACAGTACAGACACAGCACTCTAGTACAGTATAGACACAGCACTCAATTACTGTACAGACACAGCACTCCAGTACTGTACAGACACAGCACTCCAGTACAATACAAAAACAGCACTCGAGTACAGTACAAACACAGCTCTCCAGTACAGTACAAACACAGCTCTCCAGTACAGTACAGACACAGAACTCCAGTACAGTACAGAAACTCAGCACTCCTGTACAGAACAGACACAGCACTCCAGTAGAGTACACATACATCACTCCAGTACAGTACAGTCACAGCACTCCAGTACAGTACAGTACAGTACAGTACAGATACAGCACTCCAGTACAGTACAGAAACGCAGCACTCCAGTACAGTACAGATACAGCACTCCTGTACAGTACAGACACAGCACTCCAGTACAGTACAAATGCAGCTCTCCACTACAGTAAAAATACAGCTCTCCAGTATAGTACAAACACAGCTCTCCAGTACAGTACAAATACAGCACTCCAGTACAGTACAGACACAGCTCTCCAGTACAGTACAAATGCAGCTCTCCACTACAGTACAAATACAGCTCTCCAGTATAGTACAAACACAGCTCTCCAGTACAGTACAAATACAGCACTCCAGTACAGTACAGGTAGAGCACTCCAGTACAGTAAAAGCACAGCCCTCCAGTACTGTACAGACACAGCACTCCAGTACTGTACAGACACAGCACTCCAGTACAATACAAAAACAGCACTCGAGTACAGTACAAACACAGCTCTCCAGTACAGTACAAGTACAGCACTCCAGTACATAACAGATACACACTCCAGTACAGTACCGACACAGCACTCCAGGACAGTACAAACACAGCACTCCGGTACAGTACAGATTCAGCACTCCAGTACAGTACAGACACAGCACTCTAGTACAGTATAGACACAGCACTCCAGTACTGTACAGACACAGCACTCCAGTACAATACAAAAACAGCACTCGAGTACAGTACAAACACAGCTCTCCAGTACAGTACAAACACAGCTCTCCAGTACAGTAGACTCAGCACACCAGTACAGTACAGATACGCACTCCAGTACAGTACAGACACAGCACTCCAGTAGAGTACAAACAAAACACTCCAGTACAGTACAGACACAGCACTCCAGTACAGTACAGATACAGCTCTCCAGTACAGTACAGATACAGCACTACTGTACAGTACAGAAACTCAGCACTCCAGTACCGTACAGATACAGCACTCCAGTACAGTACAGATACAGCACTCCTGTACAGTACAGACACAGCACTCCAGTACAGTACAAATGCAGCTCTCCACTACAGTAAAAATACAGCTCTCCAGTACAGTACAAACACAGCTCTCCAGTATAATACAAACACAGCTCTCCAGTATAGTACAAATACAGCACTCCAGTACAGTACAGACACAGCTCTCCAGTACAGTACAAATGCAGCTCTCCACTACAGTACAAATACAGCTCTCCAGTATAGTACAAACACAGCTCTCCAGTACAGTACAAATACAGCACTCCAGTACAGTACAGACACAGCACTCCAGTACAGTACAGACACAGCACTCCAGTACAGTGGGCACAGCACTCCAGTACAGTACAAACACAGCACTCCAGTACAGTAGAGACAGCACTCCGGTACGGTACAGTACAGATTCAGCACTCCAGTACAGTACAGACACAGCACTCTAGTACAGTATAGACACAGCACTCAATTACTGTACAGACACAGCACTCCAGTACTGTACAGACACAGCACTCCAGTACAATACAAAAACAGCACTCGAGTACAGTACAAACACAGCTCTCCAGTACAGTACAAACACAGCTCTCCAGTACAGTACAGACACAGAACTCCAGTACAGTACAGAAACTCAGCACTCCTGTACAGAACAGACACAGCACTCCAGTAGAGTACACATACATCACTCCAGTACAGTACAGTCACAGCACTCCAGTACAGTACAGTACAGTACAGTACAGATACAGCACTCCAGTACAGTACAGAAACGCAGCACTCCAGTACAGTACAGATACAGCACTCCTGTACAGTACAGACACAGCACTCCAGTACAGTACAAATGCAGCTCTCCACTACAGTAAAAATACAGCTCTCCAGTATAGTACAAACACAGCTCTCCAGTACAGTACAAATACAGCACTCCAGTACAGTACAGACACAGCTCTCCAGTACAGTACAAATGCAGCTCTCCACTACAGTACAAATACAGCTCTCCAGTATAGTACAAACACAGCTCTCCAGTACAGTACAAATACAGCACTCCAGTACAGTACAGGTAGAGCACTCCAGTACAGTAAAAGCACAGCCCTCCAGTACTGTACAGACACAGCACTCCAGTACTGTACAGACACAGCACTCCAGTACAATACAAAAACAGCACTCGAGTACAGTACAAACACAGCTCTCCAGTACAGTACAAGTACAGCACACCAGTACATAACAGATACACACACCAGTACAGTACCGACACAGCACTCCAGGACAGTACAAACACAGCACTCCGGTACAGTACAGATTCAGCACTCCAGTACAGTACAGACACAGCACTCTAGTACAGTATAGACACAGCACTCCAGTACTGTACAGACACAGCACTCCAGTACAATACAAAAACAGCACTCGAGTACAGTACAAACACAGCTCTCCAGTACAGTACAAACACAGCTCTCCAGTACAGTAGAAACACAGCACTCCAGTACAGTACAGACACAGCCCTCCAGTACAGTACAAACAAAACACTCCAGTACAGTACAGACACAGCACTCCAGTACAGTACAGATACAGCACTCCAGTACAGTACAGATACAGCACTACTGTACAGTACAGAAACTCAGCACTCCAGTACCGTAAAGATACAGCACTCCAGTACAGTACAGATACAGCACTCCAGTACAGTACAGATACACACTCCAGTACAGTACCGACACAGCACTCCAGGACAGTACAAACACAGCACTCCGGTACAGTACAGATTCAGCACTCCAGTACAGTACAGACACAGCACTCTAGTACAGTATAGACACAGCACTCCAGTACAATACAAAAACAGCACTCGAGTACAGTACAAACACAGCTCTCCAGTACAGTAGAAACACAGCACTCCAGTACAGTACAGACACAGCCCTCCAGTACAGTACAAACAAAACACTCCAGTACAGTACAGACACAGCACTCCAGTACAGTACAGATACAGCACTCCAGTACAGTACAGATACAGCACTACTGTACAGTACTGAAACTCAGCACTCCAGTACCGTAAAGATACAGCACTCCAGTACAGTACAGATACAGCACTCCAGTACAATACAAAAACAGCACTCGAGTACAGTACAAACACAGCTCTCCAGTACAGTACAAACACCTCATTCCAGTACAGTAGACTCAGCACACCAGTACAGTACAGATACGCACTCCAGTACAGTACAGACACAGCACTCCAGTAGAGTACAAACAAAACACTCCAGTACAGTACAGACACAGCACTCCAGTACAGTACAGATACAGCACTCAAGTACAGTACAGATACAGCACTACTGTACAGTACAGAAACTCAGCACTCCAGTACCGTACAGATACAGCACTCCAGTACAGTACAGATACAGCACTCCTGTACAGTACAGACACAGCACTCCAGTACAGTACAAATGCAGCTCTCCACTACAGTAAAAATACAGCTCTCCAGTACAGTACAAACACAGCTCTCCAGTATAATACAAACACAGCTCTCCAGTATAGTACAAATACAGCACTCCAGTACAGTACAGACACAGCTCTCCAGTACAGTACAAATGCAGCTCTCCACTACAGTACAAATACAGCTCTCCAGTATAGTACAAACACAGCTCTCCAGTACAGTACAAATACAGCACTCCAGTACAGTACAGACACAGCACTCCAGTACAGTACAGACACAGCACTCCAGTACAGTGGGCACAGCACTCCAGTACAGTACAAACACAGCACTCCAGTACAGTAGAGACAGCACTCCGGTACGGTACAGTACAGATTCAGCACTCCAGTACAGTACAGACACAGCACTCTAGTACAGTATAGACACAGCACTCAATTACTGTACAGACACAGCACTCCAGTACTGTACAGACACAGCACTCCAGTACAATACAAAAACAGCACTCGAGTACAGTACAAACACAGCTCTCCAGTACAGTACAAACACAGCTCTCCAGTACAGTACAGACACAGAACTCCAGTACAGTACAGAAACTCAGCACTCCTGTACAGAACAGACACAGCACTCCAGTAGAGTACACATACATCACTCCAGTACAGTACAGTCACAGCACTCCAGTACAGTACAGTACAGTACAGTACAGATACAGCACTCCAGTACAGTACAGAAACGCAGCACTCCAGTACAGTACAGATACAGCACTCCTGTACAGTACAGACACAGCACTCCAGTACAGTACAAATGCAGCTCTCCACTACAGTAAAAATACAGCTCTCCAGTATAGTACAAACACAGCTCTCCAGTACAGTACAAATACAGCACTCCAGTACAGTACAGACACAGCTCTCCAGTACAGTACAAATGCAGCTCTCCACTACAGTACAAATACAGCTCTCCAGTATAGTACAAACACAGCTCTCCAGTACAGTACAAATACAGCACTCCAGTACAGTACAGACACAGCACTCCAGTACAGTGGGCACAGCACTCCAGTACAGTACAAACACAGCACTCCAGTACAGTAGAGACAGCACTCCGGTACGGTACAGTACAGATTCAGCACTCCAGTACAGTACAGACACAGCACTCTAGTACAGTATAGACACAGCACTCAATTACTGTACAGACACAGCACTCCAGTACTGTACAGACACAGCACTCCAGTGCAATACAAAAACAGCACTCGAGTACAGTACAAACACAGCTCTCCAGTACAGTACAAACACAGCTCTCCAGTACAGTACAGACACAGAACTCCAGTACAGTACAGAAACTCAGCACTCCTGTACAGAACAGACACAGCACTCCAGTAGAGTACACATACATCACTCCAGTACAGTACAGTCACAGCACTCCAGTACAGTACAGTACAGTACAGTACAGATACAGCACTCCAGTACAGTACAGAAACGCAGGCCTCCAGTACAGTACAGATACAGCACTCCTGTACAGTACAGACACAGCACTCCAGTACAGTACAAATGCAGCTCTCCACTACAGTAAAAATACAGCTCTCCAGTATAGTACAAACACAGCTCTCCAGTACAGTACAAATACAGCACTCCAGTACAGTACAGACACAGCTCTCCAGTACAGTACAAATGCAGCTCTCCACTACAGTACAAATACAGCTCTCCAGTATAGTACAAACACAGCTCTCCAGTACAGTACAAATACAGCACTCCAGTACAGTACAGGTAGAGCACTCCAGTACAGTAAAAGCACAGCCCTCCAGTAACCTACAGACACAGCACTCCAGTACTGTACAGACACAGCACTCCAGTACAATACAAAAACAGCACTCGAGTACAGTACAAACACAGCTCTCCAGTACAGTACAAGTACAGCACTCCAGTACATAACAGATACACACTCCAGTACAGTACCGACACAGCACTCCAGGACAGTACAAACACAGCACTCCGGTACAGTACAGATTCAGCACTCCAGTACAGTACAGACACAGCACTCTAGTACAGTATAGACACAGCACTCCAGTACTGTACAGACACAGCACTCCAGTACAATACAAAAACAGCACTCGAGTACAGTACAAACACAGCTCTCCAGTACAGTACAAACACAGCTCTCCAGTACAGTAGTAACACAGCACTCCAGTACAGTACAGACACAGCCCTCCAGTACAGTACAAACAAAACACTCCAGTACAGTACAGACACAGCACTCCAGTACAGTACAGATACAGCACTCCAGTACAGTACAGATACAGCACTACTGTACAGTACAGAAACTCAGCACTCCAGTACCGTAAAGATACAGCACTCCAGTACAGTACAGATACAGCACTCCAGTACAATACAAAAACAGCACTCGAGTACAGTACAAACACAGCTCTCCAGTACAGTACAGATACAGCACTCCAGTACAGTACAGATACAGCACTACTGTACAGTACAGAAACTCAGCACTCCAGTACCGTACAGATACAGCACTCCAGTACAGTACAGATACAGCACTCCTGTACAGTACAGACACAGCACTCCAGTACAGTACAAATGCAGCTCTCCACTACAGTAAAAATACAGCTCTCCAGTATAGTACAAACACAGCTCTCCAGTACAGTACAAATACAGCACTCCAGTACAGTACAGACACAGCTCTCCAGTACAGTACAAATGCAGCTCTCCACTACAGTACAAATACAGCTCTCCAGTATAGTACAAACACAGCTCTCCAGTACAGTACAAATACAGCACTCCAGTACAGTATAGATAGAGCACTCCAGTACAGTACAAACACAGCCCTCCAGTACAGTACAAATACAGCACTCCAGTACAGTACAGACACAGCACTCCAGTACAGTAGACACAGCACTCCAGAACAGTACAAACACTGCCCTCCAGTACAGTAAAAACACACCACTTCAGTACAGTACAGACACAGAACTCCAGTACAGACACAGCACTCCAGTACAGTAGACACAGCACTCCAGTACAGTACAAACAAAACTCTCCTGTACAGTACAAACACAGCACTCCAGGACAGTAAAAACACAGCACTCCGGTACAGTACAGATTCAGCACTCCAGTACAGTACAATCACAGCACTCCAGGACAGTACAAACACAGCACTCCAGTAGAGTACAGATACAGAACTCCAGTACAGTACAAACAAAACACTCCAGTACAGTACAGACACAGCACTCCAGTACAGTACAGACACAGCACTCCAGTACAGTGGGCACAGCACTCCAGTACAGTACAAACACAGCACTCCAGTACAGTAGAGACAGCACTCCGGTACGGTACAGTACAGATTCAGCACTCCAGTACAGTACAGACACAGCACTCTAGTACAGTATAGACACAGCACTACAGTACTGTACAGACACAGCACTCCAGTACAATACAAAAACAGCACTCGAGTACAGTACAAACACAGCTCTCCAGTACAGTACAAGTACAGCACTCCAGTACATAACAGATACACACTCCAGTACAGTACCGACACAGCACTCCAGGACAGTACAAACACAGCACTCTAGTACAGTATAGACACAGCACTCCAGTACTGTACAGACACAGCACTCCGGTACGGTACAGTACAGATTCAGCACTCCAGTACAGTACAGACACAGCACTCTAGTACAGTATAGACACAGCACTCCAGTACTGTACAGACACAGCACTCCAGTACAATACAAAAACAGCACTCGAGTACAGTACAAACACAGCTCTCCAGTACAGTACAAACACAGCTCTCCAGTACAGTAGAAACACAGCACTCCAGTACAGTACAGACACAGCCCTCCAGTACAGTACAAACAAAACACTCCAGTACAGTACAGACACAGCACTCCAGTACAGTACAGATACAGCACTCCAGTACAGTACAGATACAGCACTACTGTACAGTACAGAAACTCAGCACTCCAGTACCGTAAAGATACAGCACTCCAGTACAGTACAGATACAGCACTCCAGTACAATACAAAAACAGCACTCGAGTACAGTACAAACACAGCTCTCCAGTACAGTACAAACACCTCATTCCAGTACAGTAGACTCAGCACACCAGTACAGTACAGATACGCACTCCAGTACAGTACAGACACAGCACTCCAGTAGAGTAGAAACAAAACACTCCAGTACAGTACAGACACAGCAATCCAGTACAGTACAGATACAGCACTCCAGTACAGTACAGATACAGCACTACTGTACAGTACAGAAACTCAGCACTCCAGTACCGTACAGATACAGCACTCCAGTACAGTACAGATACAGCACTCCAGTACAATACAGACACAGCACTCCAGTAGAGTAGAGATACAGCACTTAAGTACAGTACAGATAGAGCTCTCTAGTACAATACAAATACAGCACTCCAGCACAGTACAAAGACAGCAATCCAGTACAATACAGATACAGCACTGCAGTACAGTAGACACAGCACTCCAGTATTGTACAAACACAGCTCTGCAGTACAGTAGAAACACAGTTCTCCAGTACAGTACAAACACAGCACTCCAGTACAGTAGACACAGCAATCGAGTACAGTAGATACAGCATTCTAATACAGTACAGACACAGCTCTCCAGTACAGTACAAATACAGCTCTCCAGTATAATACAAACACAGCTCTCCAGTATAGTACAAATACAGCTCTCCAGTACAGTACAGACACAGCTCTCCAGTACAGTACAAATGCAGCTCTCCACTACAGTACAAATACAGCTCTCCAGTATAGTACAGGCACAGCACTCCAGTACAGTAAATACAGCACTCCTGTACAGTAGACACAGCAATCCACTACAGTACAAATACAGCACTCCAGTACATAACAGATACACACTCCAGTACAGTACAGACACAGCACTCCAGTACAGTAGGCACAGCACTCCAGTACAGAAGAGACACAGCACTCTAGTACAGTATAGACACAGCACTCAATTACTGTACAGACACAGCACTCCAGTACCGTACAGACACAGCACTCCAGTACAATACAAAAACAGCACTCGAGTACAGTACAAACACAGCTCTCCAGTACAGTACAAACACAGCTCTCCAGTACAGTACAGACACAGAACTCCAGTACAGTACAGAAACTCAGCACTCCTGTACAGTACAGACACAGCACTCCAGTAGAGTACACATACATCACTCCAGTACAGTACAGTCACAGCACTCCAGTACAGTACAGTACAGTACAGTACAGATACAGCACTCCAGTACAGTACAGAAACTCAGCACTCCAGTACAGTACAGATACAGCACTCCTGTACAGTACAGACACAGCATTCCAGTACAGTACAGACACAGCTCTCCAATACAGTACAAGCACAGCACTCCAGTACAGTACAAATGCAGAACTCCAGTACAGTACAAACACAGCACTCCAGTACAGTACAAATGCAGCTCTCCACTACAGTAAAAATACAGCTCTCCAGTATAGTACAAACACAGCTCTCCAGTACAGTACAAATACATCACTCCAGTACAGTAAAGACACAGCTCTCCAGTACAGTACAAATGCAGCTCTCCACTACAGTACAAATACAGCACTCCAGTACAGTACAGACACAGCACTCCAGTACAGTACAGACACAGCCCTCCAGTACAGTACAGACACAGCACTCCAGTAGAGTACAAACAAAACACTCCAGTACAGTACCGACACAGCACTCCAGTACAGTACAGATACAACACTCCAGTACAGTACAGATACAGCACTACTGTACAGTACAGAAACTCAGCACTCCAGTACCGTGCAGATACAGCACTCCAGTACAGTACAGTACAGATACAGCACTCCTGTACAGTACAGACACAGCACTCCAGTACAGTACAAATGCAGCTCTCCACTACAGTAAAAATACAGCTCTCCAGTATAGTACAAACACAGCTCTCCAGTACAGTACAAATACAGCACTCCAGTACAGTACAGACACAGCTCTCCAGTACAGTACAAATGCAGCTCTCCACTACAGTACAAATACAGCTCTCCAGTATAGTACAAACACAGCTCTCCAGTACAGTACAAATACAGCACTCCAGTACAGTACAGATAGAGCACTCCAGTACAGTACAAACACAGCCCTCCAGTACAGTACAAATACAGCACTCCAGTACAGTACAGACACAGCACTCCAGTACAGTAGACACAGCACTCCAGAACAGTACAAACACTGCCCTCCAGTACAGTAAAAACACACCCCTTCAGTACAGTACAGACACAGAACTCCAGTACAGACACAGCACTCCAGTACAGTAGACACAGCACTCCAGTACAGTACAAACAAAACTCTCCAGTACAGTACAAACACAGCACTCCAGGACAGTAAAAACACAGCACTCCGGTACAGTACAATCACAGAACTCCAGTACAGTACAAACAAAACACTCCAGTACAGTACAGACACAGCACTCCAGTACAGTACAGACACAGCACTCCAGTACAGTGGGCACAGCACTCCAGTACAGTACAAACACAGCACTCCAGTACAGTAGAGACAGCACTCCGGTACGGTACAGTACAGATTCAGCACTCCAGTACAGTACAGACACAGCACTCTAGTACAGTATAGACACAGCACTACAGTACTGTACAGACACAGCACTCCAGTACAATACAAAAACAGCACTCGAGTACAGTACAAACACAGCTCTCCAGTACAGTACAAGTACAGCACTCCAGTACATAACAGATACACACTCCAGTACAGTACCGACACAGCACTCCAGGACAGTACAAACACAGCACTCTAGTACAGTATAGACACAGCACTCCAGTACTGTACAGACACAGCACTCCGGTACGGTACAGTACAGATTCAGCACTCCAGTACAGTACAGACACAGCACTCTAGTACAGTATAGACACAGCACTCCAGTACTGTACAGACACAGCACTCCAGTACAATACAAAAACAGCACTCGAGTACAGTACAAACACAGCTCTCCAGTACAGTACAAACACAGCTCTCCAGTACAGTAGAAACACAGCACTCCAGTACAGTACAGACACAGCCCTCCAGTACAGTACAAACAAAACACTCCAGTACAGTACAGACACAGCACTCCAGTACAGTACAGATACAGCACTCCAGTACAGTACAGATACAGCACTACTGTACAGTACAGAAACTCAGCACTCCAGTACCGTAAAGATACAGCACTCCAGTACAGTAC
Organism: Hypanus sabinus; assembly: GCF_030144855.1. Taxonomy (NCBI): domain Eukaryota; kingdom Metazoa; phylum Chordata; class Chondrichthyes; order Myliobatiformes; family Dasyatidae; genus Hypanus; species Hypanus sabinus. The sequence goes on from NW_026779238.1 coordinate 34,252, forward strand.
AGATACAGCACTCCAGTACAATACAAAAACAGCACTCGAGTACAGTACAAACACAGCTCTCCAGTACAGTACAAACACCTCATTCCAGTACAGTAGACTCAGCACACCAGTACAGTACAGATACGCACTCCAGTACAGTACAGACACAGCACTCCAGTAGAGTAGAAACAAAACACTCCAGTACAGTACAGACACAGCAATCCAGTACAGTACAGATACAGCACTCCAGTACAGTACAGATACAGCACTACTGTACAGTACAGAAACTCAGCACTCCAGTACCGTACAGATACAGCACTCCAGTACAGTACAGATACAGCACTCCAGTACAATACAGACACAGCACTCCAGTAGAGTAGAGATACAGCACTTAAGTACAGTACAGATAGAGCTCTCTAGTACAATACAAATACAGCACTCCAGCACAGTACAAAGACAGCAATCCAGTACAATACAGATACAGCACTGCAGTACAGTAGACACAGCACTCCAGTATTGTACAAACACAGCTCTGCAGTACAGTAGAAACACAGTTCTCCAGTACAGTACAAACACAGCACTCCAGTACAGTAGACACAGCAATCGAGTACAGTAGATACAGCATTCTAATACAGTACAGACACAGCTCTCCAGTACAGTACAAATACAGCTCTCCAGTATAATACAAACACAGCTCTCCAGTATAGTACAAATACAGCTCTCCAGTACAGTACAGACACAGCTCTCCAGTACAGTACAAATGCAGCTCTCCACTACAGTACAAATACAGCTCTCCAGTATAGTACAGGCACAGCACTCCAGTACAGTAAATACAGCACTCCTGTACAGTAGACACAGCAATCCACTACAGTACAAATACAGCACTCCAGTACATAACAGATACACACTCCAGTACAGTACAGACACAGCACTCCAGTACAGTAGGCACAGCACTCCAGTACAGAAGAGACACAGCACTCTAGTACAGTATAGACACAGCACTCAATTACTGTACAGACACAGCACTCCAGTACCGTACAGACACAGCACTCCAGTACAATACAAAAACAGCACTCGAGTACAGTACAAACACAGCTCTCCAGTACAGTACAAACACAGCTCTCCAGTACAGTACAGACACAGAACTCCAGTACAGTACAGAAACTCAGCACTCCTGTACAGTACAGACACAGCACTCCAGTAGAGTACACATACATCACTCCAGTACAGTACAGTCACAGCACTCCAGTACAGTACAGTACAGTACAGTACAGATACAGCACTCCAGTACAGTACAGAAACTCAGCACTCCAGTACAGTACAGATACAGCACTCCTGTACAGTACAGACACAGCATTCCAGTACAGTACAGACACAGCTCTCCAATACAGTACAAGCACAGCACTCCAGTACAGTACAAATGCAGAACTCCAGTACAGTACAAACACAGCACTCCAGTACAGTACAAATGCAGCTCTCCACTACAGTAAAAATACAGCTCTCCAGTATAGTACAAACACAGCTCTCCAGTACAGTACAAATACATCACTCCAGTACAGTAAAGACACAGCTCTCCAGTACAGTACAAATGCAGCTCTCCACTACAGTACAAATACAGCACTCCAGTACAGTACAGACACAGCACTCCAGTACAGTACAGACACAGCCCTCCAGTACAGTACAGACACAGCACTCCAGTAGAGTACAAACAAAACACTCCAGTACAGTACCGACACAGCACTCCAGTACAGTACAGATACAACACTCCAGTACAGTACAGATACAGCACTACTGTACAGTACAGAAACTCAGCACTCCAGTACCGTGCAGATACAGCACTCCAGTACAGTACAGTACAGATACAGCACTCCTGTACAGTACAGACACAGCACTCCAGTACAGTACAAATGCAGCTCTCCACTACAGTAAAAATACAGCTCTCCAGTATAGTACAAACACAGCTCTCCAGTACAGTACAAATACAGCACTCCAGTACAGTACAGACACAGCTCTCCAGTACAGTACAAATGCAGCTCTCCACTACAGTACAAATACAGCTCTCCAGTATAGTACAAACACAGCTCTCCAGTACAGTACAAATACAGCACTCCAGTACAGTACAGATAGAGCACTCCAGTACAGTACAAACACAGCCCTCCAGTACAGTACAAATACAGCACTCCAGTACAGTACAGACACAGCACTCCAGTACAGTAGACACAGCACTCCAGAACAGTACAAACACTGCCCTCCAGTACAGTAAAAACACACCCCTTCAGTACAGTACAGACACAGAACTCCAGTACAGACACAGCACTCCAGTACAGTAGACACAGCACTCCAGTACAGTACAAACAAAACTCTCCAGTACAGTACAAACACAGCACTCCAGGACAGTAAAAACACAGCACTCCGGTACAGTACAATCACAGAACTCCAGTACAGTACAAACAAAACACTCCAGTACAGTACAGACACAGCACTCCAGTACAGTACAGACACAGCACTCCAGTACAGTGGGCACAGCACTCCAGTACAGTACAAACACAGCACTCCAGTACAGTAGAGACAGCACTCCAGTACGGTACAGTACAGATTCAGCACTCCAGTACAGTACAGACACAGCACTCTAGTACAGTATAGACACAGCACTACAGTACTGTACAGACACAGCACTCCAGTACTGTACAGACACAGCACTCCAGTACAATACAAAAACAGCACTCGAGTACAGTACAAACACAGCTCTCCAGTACAGTACAAGTACAGCACTCCAGTACATAACAGATACACACTCCAGTACAGTACCGACACAGCACTCCAGGACAGTACAAACACAGCACTCTGGTACAGTACAGATTCAGCACTCCAGTACAGTACAGACACAGCACTCTAGTACAGTATAGACACAGCACTCCAGTACTGTACAGACACAGCACTCCGGTACGGTACAGTACAGATTCAGCACTCCAGTACAGTACAGACACAGCACTCTAGTACAGTATAGACACAGCACTCCAGTACTGTACAGACACAGCACTCCAGTACAATACAAAAACAGCACTCGAGTACAGTACAAACACAGCTCTCCAGTACAGTACAAACACAGCTCTCCAGTACAGTAGAAACACAGCACTCCAGTACAGTACAGACACAGCCCTCCAGTACAGTACAAACAAAACACTCCAGTACAGTACAGACACAGCACTCCAGTACAGTACAGATACAGTACTCCAGTACAGTACAGATACAGCACTACTGTACAGTACAGAAACTCAGCACTCCAGTACCGTAAAGATACAGCACTCCAGTACAGTACAGATACAGCACTCCAGTACAATACAAAAACAGCACTCGAGTACAGTACAAACACAGCTCTCCAGTACAGTACAAACACCTCATTCCAGTACAGTAGACTCAGCACACCAGTACAGTACAGATACGCACTCCAGTACAGTACAGACACAGCACTCCAGTAGAGTACAAACAAAACACTCCAGTACAGTACAGACACAGCACTCCAGTACAGTACAGATACAGCACTCCAGTACAGTACAGATACAGCACTACTGTACAGTACAGAAACTCAGCACTCCAGTACCGTACAGATACAGCACTCCAGTACAGTACAGATACAGCACTCCAGTACAGTACAGATACAGCACTACTGTACAGTACAGAAACTCAGCACTCCAGTACCGTAAAGATACAGCACTCCAGTACAGTACAGATACAGCACTCCAGTACAATACAAAAACAGCACTCGAGTACAGTACAAACACAGCTCTCCAGTACAGTACAAACACCTCATTCCAGTACAGTAGACTCAGCACACCAGTACAGTACAGATACGCACTCCAGTACAATACAGACACAGCACTCCAGTAGAGTAGAGATACAGCACTTAAGTACAGTACAGATAGAGCTCTCTAGTACAATACAAATACAGCACTCCAGCACAGTACAAAGACAGCAATCCAGTACAATACAGATACAGCACTGCAGTACAGTAGACACAGCACTCCAGTATTGTACAAACACAGCTCTGCAGTACAGTAGAAACACAGTTCTCCAGTACAGTACAAACACAGCACTCCAGTACAGTAGACACAGCAATCGAGTACAGTAGATACAGCATTCTAATACAGTACAGACACAGCTCTCCAGTACAGTACAAATACAGCTCTCCAGTACAGTACAAACACAGCTCTCCAGTATAATACAAACACAGCTCTCCAGTATAGTACAAATACAGCTCTCCAGTACAGTACAGACACAGCTCTCCAGTACAGTGCAAATGCAGCTCTCCACTACAGTACAAATACAGCTCTCCAGTATAGTACAGGCACAGCACTCCAGTACAGTAAATACAGCACTCCTGTACAGTAGACACAGCACTCTAGTACAGTACAAACACTGCTTTCATGTACAGTACAAATACAGCAATCCACTACAGTACAAATACAGCACTCCAGTACATAACAGATACACACTCCAGTACAGTACAGACACAGCACTCCAGTACAGTAGGCACAGCACTCCAGTACAGAAGAGACACAGCACTCTAGTACAGTATAGACACAGCACTCAATTACTGTACAGACACAGCACTCCAGTACTGTACAGACACAGCACTCCAGTACAATACAAAAACAGCACTCGAGTACAGTACAAACACAGCTCTCCAGTACAGTACAAACACAGCTCTCCAGTACAGTACAGACACAGAACTCCAGTACAGTACAGAAACTCAGCACTCCTGTACAGTACAGACACAGCACTCCAGTAGAGTACACATACATCACTCCAGTACAGTACAGTCACAGCACTCCAGTACAGTACAGTACAGTACAGTACAGATACAGCACTCCAGTACAGTACAGAAACTCAGCACTCCAGTCCAGTACAGATACAGCACTCCTGTACAGTACAGACACAGCATTCCAGTACAGTACAGACACAGCTCTCCATTACAGTAAAAATACAGCTCTCCAGTATAGTACAAACACAGCTCTCCAGTACAGTACAAATACAGCACTCCAGTACAGTACAGACACAGCTCTCCAGTACAGTACAAATGCAGCTCTCCACTACAGTACAAATACAGCTCTCCAGTATAGTACAAACACAGCTCTCCAGTACAGTACAAATACAGCACTCCAGTACAGTACAGGTAGAGCACTCCAGTACAGTAAAAGCACAGCACTCCAGTACAGTACAAACAAAACACTCCAGTACAGTACAGACACAGCACTCCAGTACAGTACAGACACAGCACTCCAGTACAGTGGGCACAGCACTCCAGTACAGTACAAACACAGCACTCCAGTACAGTAGAGACAGCACTCCGGTACGGTACAGTACAGATTCAGCACTCCAGTACAGTACAGACACAGCACTCTAGTACAGTATAGACACAGCACTACAGTACTGTACAGACACAGCACTCCAGTACTGTACAGACACAGCACTCCAGTACAATACAAAAACAGCACTCGAGTACAGTACAAACACAGCTCTCCAGTACAGTACAAGTACAGCACTCCAGTACATAACAGATACACACTCCAGTACAGTACCGACACAGCACTCCAGGAAAGTACAAACACAGCACTCCGGTACAGTACAGATTCAGCACTCCAGTACAGTATAAACACAGCTCTCCAGTACAGTACAAACACAGCTCTCCAGTACAGTACAGACACAGAACTCCAGTACAGTACAGAAACTCAGCACTCCTGTACAGGACAGACACAGCACTCCAGTAGAGTACACATACATCACTCCAGTACAGTACAGTCACAGCACTCCAGTACAGTACAGTACAGTACAGTACAGATACAGCACTCCAGTACAGTACAGAAACTCAGCACTCCAGTCCAGTACAGATACAGCACTCCTGTACAGTACAGACACAGCATTCCAGTACAGTACAGACACAGCTCTCCATTACAGTAAAAATACAGCTCTCCAGTATAGTACAAACACAGCTCTCCAGTACAGTACAAATACAGCACTCCAGTACAGTACAGACACAGCTCTCCAGTACAGTACAAATGCAGCTCTCCACTACAGTACAAATACAGCTCTCCAGTATAGTACAAATACAGCTCTCCAGTATAGTACAAGCACAGCACTCCAGTACAGTACAAATGCAGAACTCCAGTACAGTACAAACACAGCACTCCAGTACAGTACAAACAAAACACTCCAGTACAGTACAGACACAGCACTCCAGTACAGTACAGACACAGCACTCCAGTACAGTGGGCACAGCACTCCAGTACAGTACAAACACAGCACTCCAGTACAGTAGAGACAGCACTCCGGTACGGTACAGTACAGATTCAGCACTCCAGTACAGTACAGACACAGCACTCTAGTACAGTATAGACACAGCACTACAGTACTGTACAGACACAGCACTCCAGTACTGTACAGACACAGCACTCCAGTACAATACAAAAACAGCACTCGAGTACAGTACAAACACAGCTCTCCAGTACAGTACAAGTACAGCACTCCAGTACATAACAGATACACACTCCAGTACAGTACCGACACAGCACTCCAGGAAAGTACAAACACAGCACTCCGGTACAGTACAGATTCAGCACTCCAGTACAGTATAAACACAGCACTCCAGTACAGTACAAACACAGCACACCGGTACAGTACAAACACCACTCCAGTACAGTACAATCACAGCACTCCAGGACAGTACAAACACAGCACTCCGGTACAGTACAGATTCAGCACTCCAGTATAGTACAGACACAGCACTCCAGTAGAGTACAGATACAGAACTCCAGTACAGTACAAACAAAACACTCCAGTACAGTACAGACACAGCACTCCAGTATAGTACAGACACAGCACTCCAGTACAGTACAAACACAGCACTCCAGTACAGTAGAGACAGCACTCCGGTACAGTACAGTACAGATTCAGCACTCTAGTACAGTATAGACACAGCACTACAGTACTGTACAGACACAGCACTCCAGTACTGTACAGACACAGCACTCCAGTACAATACAAAAACAGCACTCGAGTACAGTACAAACACAGCTCTCCAGTACAGTACAAGTACAGCACTCCAGTACATAACAGATACACACTCCAGTACAGTAACGACACAGCACTCCAGGACAGTACAAACACAGCACTCCGGTACAGTACAGATTCAGCACTCCAGTACAGTACAGACACAGCACTCTAGTACAGTATATACACAGCACTCCAGTACTGTACAGACACAGCACTCCGGTACGGTACAGTACAGATTCAGCACTCCAGTACAGTACAGACACAGCACTCTAGTACAGTGTAGACACAGCACTCCAGTACTGTACAGACACAGCACTCCAGTACTGTACAGACACAGCACTCCAGTACAATACAAAAACAGCACTCGAGTACAGTACAAACACAGCTCTCCAGTACAGTACAAACACAGCTCTCCAGTACAGTAGAAACACAGCACTCCAGTACAGTACAGACACAGCCCTCCAGTACAGTACAAACAAAACACTCCAGTACAGTACAGACACAGCACTCCAGTACAGTACAGATACAGCACTCCAGTACAGTACAGATACAGCACTACAGTACAGTACAGAAACTCAGCACTCCAGTACCGTAAAGATACAGCACTCCAGTACAGTACAGATACAGCACTCCAGTACAATACAAAAACAGCACTCGAGTACAGTACAAACACAGCTCTCCAGTACAGTACAAACACCTCATTCCAGTACAGTAGACTCAGCACACCAGTACAGTACAGATACGCACTCCAGTACAGTACAGACACAGCACTCCAGTAGAGTACAAACAAAACACTCCAGCACAGTACAGACACAGCACTCCAGTACAGTACAGATACAGCACTCCAGTACAGTACAGATACAGCACTACTGTACAGTACAGCAACTCAGCACTCCAGTACCGTACAGATACAGCACTCCAGTACAGTACAGATACAGCACTCCAGTACAGTACAGATACAGCACTACTGTACAGTACAGAAACTCAGCACTCCAGTACCGTAAAGATACAGCACTCCAGTACAGTACAGATACAGCACTCCAGTACAATACAAAAACAGCACTCGAGTACAGTACAAACACAGCTCTCCAGTACAGTACAAACACCTCATTCCAGTACAGTAGACTCAGCACACCAGTACAGTACAGATACGCACTCCAGTACAATACAGACACAGCACTCCAGTAGAGTAGAGATACAGCACTTAAATACAGTACAGATAGAGCTCTCTAGTACAATACAAATACAGCACTCCAGCACAGTACAAAGACAGCAATCCAGTACAATACAGATACAGCACTGCAGTACAGTAGACACAGCACTCCAGTATTGTACAAACACAGCTCTGCAGTACAGTAGAAACACAGTTCTCCAGTACAGTACAAACACAGCACTCCAGTACAGTACAGATACGCACTCCAGTACAATACAGACACAGCACTCCAGTAGAGTAGAGATACAGCACTTAAGTACAGTACAGATAGAGCTCTCTAGTACAATACAAATACAGCACTCCAGCACAGTACAAAGACAGCAATCCAGTACAATACAGATACAGCACTGCAGTACAGTAGACACAGCACTCCAGTATTGTACAAACACAGCTCTGCAGTACAGTACAAACACAGCACTCCAGTACAGTAGACACAGCAATCGAGTACAGTAGATACAGCATTCTAATACAGTACAGACACAGCTCTCCAGTACAGTACAAATACAGCTCTCCAGTACAGTACAAACACAGCTCTCCAGTATAATACAAACACAGCTCTCCAGTATAGTACAAATACAGCTCTCTAGTACAGTACAGACACAGCTCTCCAGTACAGTACAAATGCAGCTCTCCACTACTGTACAAATACAGCTCTCCAGTATAGTACAAACACAGCTCTCCAGTACAGTACAAAAACAGCACACCAGTACAGTACAGACACAGCACTCCAGTACAGTACAGACACAGCACTCCAGTACAGTGGGCACAGCACTCCAGTACAGTACAAACACAGCACTCCAGTACAGTAGAGACAGCACTTCGGTACGGTACAGTACAGATTCAGCACTCCAGTACAGTACAGACACAGCACTCTAGTACAGTATAGACACAGCACTCAATTACTGTACAGAGACAGCACTCCAGTACTGTACAGACACAGCACTCCAGTACAATACAAAAACAGCACTCGAGTACAGTACAAATACAGCACTCCAGTATAGTACAAACACAGCTCTCCAGTATAGTACAAATACAGCTCTCCAGTACAGTACAGACACAGCTCTCCAGTACAGTACAAATGCAGCTCTCCACTACAGTACAAATACAGCTCTGCAGTATAGTACAAACACAGCTCTCCAGTACAGTACAAATACAGCACACCAGTACAGTACAGATACGCACTCCAGTACAATACAGACACAGCACTCCAGTAGAGTAGAGATACAGCACTTAAATACAGTACAGATAGAGCTCTCTAGTACAATACAAATACAGCACTCCAGCACAGTACAAAGACAGCAATCCAGTACAATACAGATACAGCACTGCAGTACAGTAGACACAGCACTCCAGTATTGTACAAACACAGCTCTGCAGTACAGTACAAACACAGCACTCCAGTACAGTAGACACAGCAATCGAGTACAGTAGATACAGCATTCTAATACAGTACAGACACAGCTCTCCAGTACAGTACAAATACAGCTCTCCAGTACAGTACAAACACAGCTCTCCAGTATAATACAAACACAGCTCTCCAGTATAGTACAAATACAGCTCTCCAGTACAGTACAGACACAGCTCTCCAGTACAGTACAAATGCAGCTCTCCACTACTGTACAAATACAGCTCTCCAGTATAGTACAAACACAGCTCTCCAGTACAGTACAAATACAGCACTCCAGTACAGTACAGACACAGCACTCCAGTACAGTACAGACACAGCACTCCAGTACAGTGGGCACAGCACTCCAGTACAGTACAAACACAGCACTCCAGTACAGTAGAGACAGCACTTCGGTACGGTACAGTACAGATTCAGCACTCCAGTACAGTACAGACACAGCACTCTAGTACAGTATAGACACAGCACTCAATTACTGTACAGAGACAGCACTCCAGTACTGTACAGACACAGCACTCCAGTACAATACAAAAACAGCACTCGAGTACAGTACAAAGACAGCTCTCCAGTACAGTACAGACACAGAACTCCAGTACAGTACAGAAACTCAGCACTCCTGTACAGTACAGACACAGCACTCCAGTAGAGTACACATACATCACTCCAGTACAGTACAGTCACAGCACTCCAGTACAGTACAGTACAGTACAGATACAGCACTCCAGTACAGTACAGAAACTCAGCACTCCAGTACAGTACAGATACAGCACTCCAGTACAATACAAAAACAGCACTCGAGTACAGTACAAACACAGCTCTCCAGTACAGTACAAACACCTCATTCCAGTACAGTAGACTCAGCACACCAGTACAGTACAGATACGCACTCCAGTACAGTACAGACACAGCACTCCAGTAGAGTACAAACAAAACACTCCAGTGCAGTACAGACACAGCACTCCAGTACAGTACATATACAGCACTCCAGTACAGTACAGATACAGCACTACTGTACAGTACAGAAACTCAGCACTCCAGTACCGTACAGATACAGCACTCCAGTACAGTACAGATACAGCACTCCAGTACAGTACAGATACAGCACTACTGTACAGTACAGAAACTCAGCACTCCAGTACTGTAAAGATACAGCACTCCAGTACAGTACAGATACAGCACTCCAGTACAATACAAAAACAGCACTCGAGTACAGTACAAACACAGCTCTCCAGTACAGTACAAACACCTCATTCCAGTACAGTAGACTCAGCACACCAGTACAGTACAGATACGCACTCCAGTACAATACAGACACAGCACTCCAGTAGAGTAGAGATACAGCACTTAAGTACAGTACAGATAGAGCTCTCTAGTACAATACAAATACAGCACTCCAGCACAGTACAAAGACAGCAATCCAGTACAATGCAGATACAGCACTGCAGTACAGTAGACACAGCACTCCAGTATTGTACAAACACAGCTCTGCAGTACAGTAGAAACACAGTTCTCCAGTACAGTACAAACACAGCACTCCAGTACAGTAGACACAGCAATCGAGTACAGTAGATACAGCATTCTAATACAGTACAGACACAGCTCTCCAGTACAGTACAAATACAGCTCTCCAGTACAGTACAAACACAGCTCTCCAGTATAATACAAACACAGCTCTCCAGTATAGTACAAATACAGCTCTCCAGTACAGTACAGACACAGCTCTCCAGTACAGTACAAATGCAGCTCTCCACTACAGTACAAATACAGCTCTCCAGTATAGTACAAACACAGCTCTCCAGTACAGTACAAATACAGCATTCCAGTACAGTACAGACACAGCACTCCAGTACAGTACAGACACAGCACTCCAGTACAGTGGGCACAGCACTCCAGTACAGTACAAACACAGCACTCCAGTACAGTAGAGACAGCACTTCGGTACGGTACAGTACAGATTCAGCACTCCAGTATAGTACAGACACAGCACTCTAGTACAGTATAGACACAGCACTCAATTACTGTACAGACACAGCACTCCAGTACTGTACAGACACAGCACTCCAGTACAATACAAAAACAGCACTCGAGTACAGTACAAACACAGCTCTCCAGTACAGTACAAACACAGCTCTCCAGTACAGTACAGACACAGAACTCCAGTACAGTACAGAAACTCAGCACTCCTGTACAGTACAGACACAGCACTCCAGTAGAGTACACATACATCACTCCAGTACACTACAGTCACAGCACTCCAGTACAGTACAGTACAGATACAGCACTCCAGTACAGTACAGAAACTCAGCACTCGAGTCCAGTACAGATACAGCACTCCTGTACAGTACAGACACAGCACTCCAGTACAGTACAAATGCAGCTCTCCACTACAGTAAAAATACAGCTCTCCAGTATAGTACAAACACAGCTCTCCAGTACAGTACAAATACAGCACTCCAGTACAGTACAGACACAGCTCTCCAGTACAGTACAAATGCAGCTCTCCACTACAGTACAAATACAGCTCTCCAGTATAGTACAAACACAGCTCTCCAGTACAGTACAAATACAGCACTCCAGTACAGTACAGATAGAGCACTCCAGTACAGTACAAACACAGCCCTCCACTACAGTACAAATACAGCACTCCAGTATAGTACAAACACAGCTCTCCAGTATAGTACAAATACAGCTCTCCAGTACAGTACAGATACGCACTCCAGTACAATACAGACACAGCACTCCAGTAGAGTAGAGATACAGCACTTAAATACAGTACAGATAGAGCTCTCTAGTACAATACAAATACAGCACTCCAGCACAGTACAAAGACAGCAATCCAGTACAATACAGATACAGCACTGCAGTACAGTAGACACAGCACTCCAGTATTGTACAAACACAGCTCTGCAGTACAGTACAAACACAGCACTCCAGTACAGTAGACACAGCAATCGAGTACAGTAGATACAGCATTCTAATACAGTACAGACACAGCTCTCCAGTACAGTACAAATACAGCTCTCCAGTACAGTACAAACACAGCTCTCCAGTATAATACAAACACAGCTCTCCAGTATAGTACAAATACAGCTCTCCAGTACAGTACAGACACAGCTCTCCAGTACAGTACAAATGCAGCTCTCCACTACTGTACAAATACAGCTCTCCAGTATAGTACAAACACAGCTCTCCAGTACAGTACAAATACAGCACTCCAGTACAGTACAGACACAGCACTCCAGTACAGTACAGACACAGCACTCCAGTACAGTGGGCACAGCACTCCAGTACAGTACAAACACAGCACTCCAGTACAGTAGAGACAGCACTTCGGTACGGTACAGTACAGATTCAGCACTCCAGTACAGTACAGACACAGCACTCTAGTACAGTATAGACACAGCACTCAATTACTGTACAGAGACAGCACTCCAGTACTGTACAGACACAGCACTCCAGTACAATACAAAAACAGCACTCGAGTACAGTACAAAGACAGCTCTCCAGTACAGTACAGACACAGAACTCCAGTACAGTACAGAAACTCAGCACTCCTGTACAGTACAGACACAGCACTCCAGTAGAGTACACATACATCACTCCAGTACAGTACAGTCACAGCACTCCAGTACAGTACAGTACAGTACAGATACAGCACTCCAGTACAGTACAGAAACTCAGCACTCCAGTACAGTACAGATACAGCACTCCAGTACAATACAAAAACAGCACTCGAGTACAGTACAAACACAGCTCTCCAGTACAGTACAAACACCTCATTCCAGTACAGTAGACTCAGCACACCAGTACAGTACAGATACGCACTCCAGTACAGTACAGACACAGCACTCCAGTAGAGTACAAACAAAACACTCCAGTGCAGTACAGACACAGCACTCCAGTACAGTACATATACAGCACTCCAGTACAGTACAGATACAGCACTACTGTACAGTACAGAAACTCAGCACTCCAGTACCGTACAGATACAGCACTCCAGTACAGTACAGATACAGCACTCCTGTACAGTAGAGACAGCACTTCGGTACGGTACAGTACAGATTCAGCACTCCAGTATAGTACAGACACAGCACTCTAGTACAGTATAGACACAGCACTCAATTACTGTACAGACACAGCACTCCAGTACTGTACAGACACAGCACTCCAGTACAATACAAAAACAGCACTCGAGTACAGTACAAACACAGCTCTCCAGTACAGTACAAACACAGCTCTCCAGTACAGTACAGACACAGAACTCCAGTACAGTACAGAAACTCAGCACTCCTGTACAGTACAGACACAGCACTCCAGTAGAGTACACATACATCACTCCAGTACACTACAGTCACAGCACTCCAGTACAGTACAGTACAGATACAGCACTCCAGTACAGTACAGAAACTCAGCACTCGAGTCCAGTACAGATACAGCACTCCTGTACAGTACAGACACAGCACTCCAGTACAGTACAAATGCAGCTCTCCACTACTGTAAAAATACAGCTCTCCAGTATAGTACAAACACAGCTCTCCAGTACAGTACAAATACAGCACTCCAGTACAGTACAGACACAGCTCTCCAGTACAGTACAAATGCAGCTCTCCACTACAGTACAAATACAGCTCTCCAGTATAGTACAAACACAGCTCTCCAGTACAGTACAAATACAGCACTCCAGTACAGTACAGATAGAGCACTCCAGTGCAGTACAAACACAGCCCTCCACTACAGTACAAATACAGCACTCCAGTATAGTACAAACACAGCTCTCCAGTATAGTACAAATACAGCTCTCCAGTACAGTACAGACACAGCTCTCCAGTACAGTACAAATGCAGCTCTCCACTACAGTACAAATACAGCTCTGCAGTATAGTACAAACACAGCTCTCCAGTACAGTACAAATACAGCACACCAGTACAGTACAGATACGCACTCCAGTACAATACAGACACAGCACTCCAGTAGAGTAGAGATACAGCACTTAAATACTGTACAGATAGAGCTCTCTAGTACAATACAAATACAGCACTCCAGCACAGTACAAAGACAGCAATCCAGTACAATACAGATACAGCACTGCAGTACAGTAGACACAGCACTCCAGTATTGTACAAACACAGCTCTGCAGTACAGTACAAACACAGCACTCCAGTACAGTAGACACAGCAATCGAGTACAGTAGATACAGCATTCTAATACAGTACAGACACAGCTCTCCAGTACAGTACAAATACAGCTCTCCAGTACAGTACAAACACAGCTCTCCAGTATAATACAAACACAGCTCTCCAGTATAGTACAAATACAGCTCTCCAGTACAGTACAGACACAGCTCTCCAGTACAGTACAAATGCAGCTCTCCACTACTGTACAAATACAGCTCTCCAGTATAGTACAAACACAGCTCTCCAGTACAGTACAAATACAGCACTCCAGTACTGTACAGATAGAGCACTCCAGTACAGTACAAACACAGCCCTCCACTACAGTACAAATACAGCACTCCAGTATAGTACAAACACAGCTCTCCAGTATAGTACAAATACAGCTCTCCAGTACAGTACAGACACAGCTCTCCAGTACAGTACAAATGCAGCTCTCCACTACAGTACAAATACAGCTCTGCAGTATAGTACAAACACAGCTCTCCAGTACAGTACAAATACAGCACACCAGTACAGTACAGATACGCACTCCAGTACAATACAGACACAGCACTCCAGTAGAGTAGAGATACAGCACTTAAATACAGTACAGATAGAGCTCTCTAGTACAATACAAATACAGCACTCCAGCACAGTACAAAGACAGCAATCCAGTACAATACAGATACAGCACTGCAGTACAGTAGACACAGCACTCCAGTATTGTACAAACACAGCTCTGCAGTACAGTACAAACACAGCACTCCAGTACAGTAGACACAGCAATCGAGTACAGTAGATACAGCATTCTAATACAGTACAGACACAGCTCTCCAGTACAGTACAAATACAGCTCTCCAGTACAGTACAAACACAGCTCTCCAGTATAATACAAACACAGCTCTCCAGTATAGTACAAATACAGCTCTCCAGTACAGTACAGACACAGCTCTCCAGTACAGTACAAATGCAGCTCTCCACTACTGTACAAATACAGCTCTCCAGTATAGTACAAACACAGCTCTCCAGTACAGTACAAATACAGCACTCCAGTACAGTACAGACACAGCACTCCAGTACAGTACAGACACAGCACTCCAGTACAGTGGGCACAGCACTCCAGTACAGTACAAACACAGCACTCCAGTACAGTAGAGACAGCACTTCGGTACGGTACAGTACAGATTCAGCACTCCAGTACAGTACAGACACAGCACTCTAGTACAGTATAGACACAGCACTCAATTACTGTACAGAGACAGCACTCCAGTACTGTACAGACACAGCACTCCAGTACAATACAAAAACAGCACTCGAGTACAGTACAAAGACAGCTCTCCAGTACAGTACAGACACAGAACTCCAGTACAGTACAGAAACTCAGCACTCCTGTACAGTACAGACACAGCACTCCAGTAGAGTACACATACATCACTCCAGTACAGTACAGTCACAGCACTCCAGTACAGTACAGTACAGTACAGATACAGCACTCCAGTACAGTACAGAAACTCAGCACTCCAGTACAGTACAGATACAGCACTCCAGTACAATACAAAAACAGCACTCGAGTACAGTACAAACACAGCTCTCCAGTACAGTACAAACACCTCATTCCAGTACAGTAGACTCAGCACACCAGTACAGTACAGATACGCACTCCAGTACAGTACAGACACAGCACTCCAGTAGAGTACAAACAAAACACTCCAGTGCAGTACAGACACAGCACTCCAGTACAGTACATATACAGCACTCCAGTACAGTACAGATACAGCACTACTGTACAGTACAGAAACTCAGCACTCCAGTACCGTACAGATACAGCACTCCAGTACAGTACAGATACAGCACTCCAGTACAGTACAGATACAGCACTACTGTACAGTACAGAAACTCAGCACTCCAGTACTGTAAAGATACAGCACTCCAGTACAGTACAGATACAGCACTCCAGTACAATACAAAAACAGCACTCGAGTACAGTACAAACACAGCTCTCCAGTACAGTACAAACACCTCATTCCAGTACAGTAGACTCAGCACACCAGTACAGTACAGATACGCACTCCAGTACAATACAGACACAGCACTCCAGTAGAGTAGAGATACAGCACTTAAGTACAGTACAGATAGAGCTCTCTAGTACAATACAAATACAGCACTCCAGCACAGTACAAAGACAGCAATCCAGTACAATGCAGATACAGCACTGCAGTACAGTAGACACAGCACTCCAGTATTGTACAAACACAGCTCTGCAGTACAGTAGAAACACAGTTCTCCAGTACAGTACAAACACAGCACTCCAGTACAGTAGACACAGCAATCGAGTACAGTAGATACAGCATTCTAATACAGTACAGACACAGCTCTCCAGTACAGTACAAATACAGCTCTCCAGTACAGTACAAACACAGCTCTCCAGTATAATACAAACACAGCTCTCCAGTATAGTACAAATACAGCTCTCCAGTACAGTACAGACACAGCTCTCCAGTACAGTACAAATGCAGCTCTCCACTACAGTACAAATACAGCTCTCCAGTATAGTACAAACACAGCTCTCCAGTACAGTACAAATACAGCATTCCAGTACAGTACAGACACAGCACTCCAGTACAGTACAGACACAGCACTCCAGTACAGTGGGCACAGCACTCCAGTACAGTACAAACACAGCACTCCAGTACAGTAGAGACAGCACTTCGGTACGGTACAGTACAGATTCAGCACTCCAGTATAGTACAGACACAGCACTCTAGTACAGTATAGACACAGCACTCAATTACTGTACAGACACAGCACTCCAGTACTGTACAGACACAGCACTCCAGTACAATACAAAAACAGCACTCGAGTACAGTACAAACACAGCTCTCCAGTACAGTACAAACACAGCTCTCCAGTACAGTACAGACACAGAACTCCAGTACAGTACAGAAACTCAGCACTCCTGTACAGTACAGACACAGCACTCCAGTAGAGTACACATACATCACTCCAGTACACTACAGTCACAGCACTCCAGTACAGTACAGTACAGATACAGCACTCCAGTACAGTACAGAAACTCAGCACTCGAGTCCAGTACAGATACAGCACTCCTGTACAGTACAGACACAGCACTCCAGTACAGTACAAATGCAGCTCTCCACTACAGTAAAAATACAGCTCTCCAGTATAGTACAAACACAGCTCTCCAGTACAGTACAAATACAGCACTCCAGTACAGTACAGACACAGCTCTCCAGTACAGTACAAATGCAGCTCTCCACTACAGTACAAATACAGCTCTCCAGTATAGTACAAACACAGCTCTCCAGTACAGTACAAATACAGCACTCCAGTACAGTACAGATAGAGCACTCCAGTACAGTACAAACACAGCCCTCCACTACAGTACAAATACAGCACTCCAGTATAGTACAAACACAGCTCTCCAGTATAGTACAAATACAGCTCTCCAGTACAGTACAGACACAGCTCTCCAGTACAGTACAAATGCAGCTCTCCACTACAGTACAAATACAGCTCTGCAGTATAGTACAAACACAGCACTCCAGTACAGTACAGATAGAGCACTCCAGTACAGTACAAACACAGCCCTCCAGTACAGTACAAATACAGCACTCCAGTACAGTACAGACACAGCACTCCAGTACAGTAGACACAGCACTCCAGAACAGTACAAACACTGCCCTCCAGTACAGTAAAAACACACCACTTCAGTACAGTACAGACACAGAACTCCAGTACAGACACAGCACTCCAGTACAGTACAAACAAAACTCTCCAGTACAGTACAAACACAGCACTCCAGGACAGTAAAAACACAGCACTCCGGTACAGTACAGATTCAGCACTCCAGTACAGTACAATCACAGCACTCCAGGACAGTACAAACACAGCACTCCAGTACAGTACAGATTCAGCACTCCAGTATAGTACAGACACAGCACTCCAGTAGAGTACAGATACAGAACTCCAGTACAGTACAAACAAAACACTCCAGTACAGTACAGACACAGCACTCCAGTACAGTACAGACACAGCACTCCAGTACAGTGGGCACAGCACTCCAGTACAGTACAAACACAGCACTCCAGTACAGTAGAGACAGCACTCCGGTACGGTACAGTACAAATGCAGCACTCCAGTACAGTAGAAACTGCACTTCAGTACAGTACAAGCACAGCACTCCAGTATGGTAGAAACACAGCACTCCAGTACAGTACTGACACAGCACTCCAGTACAGTAAAGACACAGCTCTAGTACAGTACAGACACAGCACTCCAGTACAATACAAACCCAGCACTCCAGTACAATACACACACAGCACTCCAGTACAGTACAGTACAGACACAGCAGTCCAGTACAACATAAACACAGCACTCCAGTACGATACTAACACAGCACTCCAGTTCAGTACAGACACAGCACTCCAGTACAGTACAAACACAGCACTCCAGTACAGTAAAAACACAGCTCTCCAATACAGTACAAGCACTGCACTCTGGTACAGTACAGATTCATCATTCCAGTACAGTATAAACTCAGCACTCCAGTACAGTACAAACACAGCACTCCGGTACAGTACAAACACACCACTCCAGTACAGTACAAACACAGCACTCCAGTACAGTACAGACACAGAACTCCAAAATAGAAGACACAGAACTCCAGTACAGAACAGATACAACACTCCAGTAAACTACAGTACAAACACAGTACACCAGTATAGTACAAACAAAACACTGCAGTATAGTACAGACACAGCACTACAGTTGAGTACAAATGCAGCACTCCAGTACAGTACAGACACAGCACTCCAGTACAGTAGAAACTGCACTTCAGTACAGTACAAGCACAGCACTCCAGTATGGTACAAACACAGCACTCCAGTACAGTACTGACACAGCACTCCAGTACAATACATACACAGCACTCCAGTACAGTACACACGCAGCACTCCAGTACAGTACAATACAGACACGGCATTCCAGTATAACATAAACACAGCACTCCAGTTCAGTACAGACACAGTACTCCAGTACAGTAAAAACAGAGCACTCCTGTACAGTACAGACACAGCACTCCAGTACAGTACAGACACAGCACTCCTGTACAGTACAAACACAGCATTCCAGTACAGTACAGACACAGCTCTCCAATACAGCACAAGCACAGCACTCCAGTACAGTACAAATGCAGAACTCCAGTACAGTACAAACACAGCACTCCAGTACAGTAGAAACTGCACTTAAGTACAGTACAAGCACAGCACTCCAGTATGGTAGAAACACAGCACTCCAATACAGTACTGACACAGCACTCCAGTACAGTAATTTCACAGTGCTCCAGTACAGTACAGACACAGCACTCCAGTACAGTACAAACACAGCACTCCAGTACAGTACAGACACAGAACTCCAAAATAGAAGACGCAGAACTCCAGTTCAGTACAGACACAGTACTCCAGTACAGTAAAAACAGAGCACTCCTGTACAGTAAAGACACAGTGCTCCAGTACAGTACAGACACAGCAATCCAGTACAGTACAAACACAGCACTCCAGTACAGTACAGACACAGAACTCCAAAATACAAGACGCAGAACTGCAGTACAGTACAGATACAGAACTCCAGTAAAGTACAGTAAAAACACAGTTCTCCAGTACAGTGCAAACAAAACACTCCAGTACAGTACAGACACAGCACTCCAGTTGAGTACAAATGCAGCACTCCAGTACAGTACAGACACAGCACTCCAGTACAGTAGAAACTGCACTTCAGTACAGTACAAGCACAGCACTCCAGTATGGTAGAAACACAGCACTCCAGTACAGTACTGACACAGCACTCCAGTACAGTAAAGACACAGTGCTCCAGTACAGTACAGACACAGCACTCCAGTTCAATACAAACACAGCACTCCAGTACAGTACACATACAGCACTCCAGTACAGTACAGTACAGACACAGCAGTCCAGTACAACATAAACACAGCACTCCAGTAGGATACTAACACAGCACACCAGTTCAGTACAGACACAGCACTCCAGTACAGTACAAACACAGCACTCCAGTACAGTAAAAACACAACTCTCCAATACAGTACAAGCACTGCACTCCGGTACAGTACAGATTCAGCACTCCAGTAAACTACAGTACAAACACAGTACTCCAGTATAGTACAAACAAAACACTCCAGTACAGTACAGACACTGCACTCCAGTTGAGTACAAATGCAGCACTTCAGTACAGTACAGACACAGCACTCCAGTACAGTAGAAACTGCACTTCAGTACAGTACAAGCACAGCACTCCAGTATGGTACAAACACAGAACTCCAGTACAGTACTGACACAGCACTCCAGTACAATACATACACAGCACTCCAGTACAGTACACACACAGCACTCCAGTACAGTACAGTACAGACACAGCAGTCCAGTATAACATAAACACAGCACTCCAGTTCAGTATAGACACAGCATTCCAGTACAGTAAAAACACAGCACTCCTGTACAGTACAGACACAGCACTCCAGTACAGTAAAAACACAGCACTCCTGTACAGTACAGACACAGCACTCCAGTACAGTACAGACACAGCACTCCTGTACAGTACAAACACAGCATTCCAGTACAGTACAGACACTGCTCTCCAATACAGTACAAGCACAGCACTCCAGTACAGTACAAATGCAGAACTCCAGTACAGTACAAACACAGCACTCCAGTACAGTACAAACTCAGCCCTCCAGTACAGTACAAACACAACACTCCAGTACAGGACAAATGCAGAACTCCAGTGCAGTACAAGCACAGCACTCTAGTACAGTACAAACACAGCACTCCAGTACAGTACAGATTCAGCACTCCAGTACACTATAAACACAGCACTCCAGTACAGTACAAACTCAGCACTCCAGTACAGTACTGACACAGCACTCCAGTACAGTAAAGACACAGTGCTCCAGTACAGTACAGACACAGCTCTCCAATACAGTACAAGCACAGCACTCCAGTACAGTGCAAATGCAGAACTCCAGTACAGTACAAACACAGCACTCCAGTACAGTACAAACTCAGCACTCCAGTACAGTACAAACACAACACTCCAGTACAGTACAAATGCAGAACTCCAGTACAGTTCAAACACAGCACTCCATTACAGTAAAAACACACCACTCTAGTACAGTACAGACACAGAACTCCAGTACAGTACAAACACAGCTCTCCAATACAGTACAAACACAGCACTCCAGTAGAGTACAAACACAGCACTCCTGTGCAGTATAAACACAGCACTCCAGTACAGTACAAACACAGCTCTCCAATTCATTACAAACACAGCTCTCCAATACAGTAGAAACACAGCACTCCAGTACAGTACAAACACAGCACTACAGTAGAGTACAAACACAGCACTCCTGTGCAGTATAAACACAGCACTCCAGTACAGTACAGACACAGACTCCGCTACAGTACAAACACACCACTCCAGTACAGTACAAACACAGCACTCCAGTACAGTACAGACACAGAACTCCAAAATAGAAGACGCAAAACTCCAGTACAGTACAGATACAGCACTCCAGTAAAGTACAGACACGGCATTCCAGTACAGTAAAAACACAGCACTCCTGTACAGTACAGACACAGCACTCCAGTACAGTACAGACACAGCACTCCTGTACAGTACAAACACAGAATTCCAGTACAGTACAGACACTGCTCTCCAATACAGTACAAGCACAGCACTCCAGTACGGTACAAATGCAGAACTCCAGTACAGTACAAACACAGCACTCCAGTACAGTACAAACTCAGCCCTCCAGTACAGTACAAACACAACACTCCAGTACAGTACAAATGCAGAACTCCAGTGCAGTACAAGCACAGCACTCTAGTACAGTACAAACACAGCACTCCAGTACAGTACAGATTCAGCACTCCAGTACAGTATAAACACAGCACTCCAGTACAGTACAAAGACAGCACTCCGGTACAGTACAGATTCAGCACTCCAGTACAGTATAAACACAGCACTCCAGTACAGTACAGACACAGAACTCTGGTACAGTACAGATTCAGCACTCCAGTACAGTATAAACACAGCACTCCAGTACAGTACAAACACAGCACTCCGGTACAGTACAAACACACCACTCCAGTACAGTACAAACACAGCACTCCAGTACAGTACAGACACAGAACTCCAAAATAGAAGCACAGAACTCCAGTACAGTACAGATACAACACTCCAGTAAACGACAGTACACAGTACTCCAGTATAGTACAAACAAAACACTCCAGAACAGTACAGACACTGCACTCCAGTTGAGTACAAATGCAGCACTCCAGTACAGTACAGACACAGCACTCCAGTACAGTAGAAACTGCACTTCAGTACAGTACAAGCACAGCACTCCAGTATGGTACAAACACAGCACCCCAGTACAGTACTGACACAGCACTCCAGTACAATACAGTACAGACACAGCAGACCAGTATAACATAAACACAGCACTCCAGTTCAGTACAGACACAGCACTCCAGTACAGTAAAAACACAGCACGACTGTACAGTACAGACACAGCACTCCAATACAGTACAGACACAGCTCTCCAATACAGTACAAGCACAGCACTCCAATACAGTGCAAATGCAGAACTCCAGTACAGTACAAACACAGCACTCCAGTACAGTACAAACTCAGCACTCCAGTACAGTACAAACACAACACTCCAGTACAGTACAAATGCAGAACTCCAGTACAGTTCAAACACAGCACTCCATTACAGTAAAAACACACCACTCCAGTACAGTACAGACACAGAACTCCAGTACAGTACAAACACAGCTCTCCAATACAGTACAAACACAGCACTCCAGTAGAGTACAAACACAGCACTCCTGTGCAGTATAAACACAGCACTCCAGTACAGTACAAACACAGCTCTCCAATTCATTACAAACACAGCTCTCCAATACAGTAGAAACACAGCACTCCAGTACAGTACAAACACAGCACTACAGTAGAGTACAAACACAGCACTCCTGTGCAGTATAAACACAGCACTCCAGTACAGTACAGACACAGACTCCACTACAGTACAAACACACCACTCCAGTACAGTACAAACACAGCACTCCAGTACAGTACAGACACAGAACTCCAAAATAGAAGACGCAAAACTCCAGTACAGTACAGATACAGCACTCCAGTAAAGTACAGACACAGCATTCCAGTACAGTAAAAACACAGCACTCCTGTACAGTACAGACACAGCACTCCAGTACAGTACAGACACAGCACTCCTGTACAGTACAAACACAGCATTCCAGTACAGTACAGACACTGCTCTCCAATACAGTACAAGCACAGCACTCCAGTACGGTACAAATGCAGAACTCCAGTACAGTACAAACACAGCACTCCAGTACAGTACAAACTCAGCCCTCCAGTACAGTACAAACACAACACTCCAGTACAGTACAAATGCAGAACTCCAGTGCAGTACAAGCACAGCACTCTAGTACAGTACAAACACAGCACTCCAGTACAGTACAGATTCAGCACTCCAGTACAGTATAAACACAGCACTCCAGTACAGTACAAAGACAGCACTCCGGTACAGTACAGATTCAGCACTCCAGTACAGTATAAACACAGCACTCCAGTACAGTACAGACACAGAACTCTGGTACAGTACAGATTCAGCACTCCAGTACAGTATAAACACAGCACTCCAGTACAGTACAAACACAGCACTCCGGTACAGTACAAACACACCACTCCAGTACAGTACAAACACAGCACTCCAGTACAGTACAGACACAGAACTCCAAAATAGAAGCACAGAACTCCAGTACAGTACAGATACAACACTCCAGTAAACGACAGTACACAGTACTCCAGTATAGTACAAACAAAACACTCCAGAACAGTACAGACACTGCACTCCAGTTGAGTACAAATGCAGCACTCCAGTACAGTACAGACACAGCACTCCAGTACAGTAGAAACTGCACTTCAGTACAGTACAAGCACAGCACTCCAGTATGGTACAAACACAGCACCCCAGTACAGTACTGACACAGCACTCCAGTACAATACAGTACAGACACAGCAGACCAGTATAACATAAACACAGCACTCCAGTTCAGTACAGACACAGCACTCCAGTACAGTAAAAACACAGCACGACTGTACAGTACAGACACAGCACTCCAATACAGTACAGACACAGCTCTCCAATACAGTACAAGCACAGCACTCCAGTACAGTGCAAATGCAGAACTCCAGTACAGTACAAACACAGCACTCCAGTACAGTACAAACTCAGCACTCCAGTACAGTACAAACACAACACTCCAGTACAGTACAAATGCAGAACTCCAGTACAGTTCAAACACAGCACTCCATTACAGTAAAAACACACCACTCCAGTACAGTACAGACACAGAACTCCAGTACAGTACAAACACAGCTCTCCAATACAGTACAAACACAGCACTCCAGTAGAGTACAAACACAGCACTCCTGTGCAGTATAAACACAGCACTCCAGTACAGTACAAACACAGCTCTCCAATTCATTACAAACACAGCTCTCCAATACAGTAGAAACACAGCACTCCAGTACAGTACAAACACAGCACTACAGTAGAGTACAAACACAGCACTCCTGTGCAGTATAAACACAGCACTCCAGTACAGTACAGACACAGAACTCCGGTACAGTACAAACACACCACTCCAGTACAGTACAAACACAGCACTCCAGTACAGTACAGACACAGAACTCCAAAATAGAAGACGCAAAACTCCAGTACAGTACAGATACAGCACTCCAGTAAAGTACAGACACAGCACTCCAGTTGAGTACAAATGCAGCACTCCAGTTCAGTACAGACACAGCACTCCAGTACAGTAGAAACTGCACTTCAGTACAGTACAAGCACAGCACTCCAGTATTGTAGAAACACAGCACTCCAATACAGTACTGACAAAGCACTCCAGTACAGTAAAGACACAGTGCTCCAGTACAGTACAGACACAGCACACCAGTACAGTACAAACACAGCACTCCAGTACAGTACAGACACAGAACTCCAAAATAGAAGACGCAGAACTCCAGTACAGTACAAACAAAACACTCCAGTACAGTACAGACACAGCACTCCAGTTGAGTACAAATGCAGCACTCCAGTACAGTACAGACACAGCACTCCAGTACAGTAGAAACTGCACTTCAGTACAGTACAAGCACAGCACTCCAGTATGGTAGAAACACAGCACTCCAATACAGTACTGACACAGCACTCCAGTACAGTAAAGACACAGTGCTCCAGTACAGTACAGACTCAGCACTCCAGTACAGTACAAACTCAGCACTCCAGTACAGTACTGACACAGCACTCCAGTACAGTAAAGACACAGTGCTCCAGTACAGTACAGACACAGCACTCCAGTACAATACAAACACAGCACTCCAGTACAGTACACATACAGCACTCCAGTAAACTACAGTACACAGTACTCCAGTATAGTACAAACAAAACACTCCAGAACAGTACAGACACTGCACTCCAGTTGAGTACAAATGCAGCACTCCAGTACAGTACAGACACAGCACTCCAGTACAGTAGAAACTGCACTTCAGTACAGTACAAGCACAGCACTCCAGTATGGTACAAACACAGCACCCCAGTACAGTACTGACACAGCACTCCAGTACAATACAGTACAGACACAGCAGTCCAGTATAACATAAACACAGCACTCCAGTTCAGTACAGACACAGCACTCCAGTACAGTAAAAACACAGCACGACTGTACAGTACAGACACAGCACTCCAATACAGTACAGACACAGCTCTCCAATACAGTACAAGCACAGCACTCCAGTACAGTGCAAATGCAGAACTCCAGTACAGTACAAACACAGCACTCCAGTACAGTACAAATGCAGAACTCCAGTACAGTACAAACACAGCACTCTAGTACATTAGTATCTGCACTTCAGTACAGTACAAGCACAGCACTCCAGTATGGTAGAAACACAGCACTCCAATACAGTACTGACACAGCACTCCAGTACAGTAAAGACACAGTGCTCCAGTACAGTACAGACACAGCACTCCAGTAGAGTACAAACACAGCACTCCAGTACAGTACAGAGAAAGAACTCCAAAATAGAAGACGCAGAACTCCAGTACAGTACAGATACAGGACTCCAGTAAAGTACAGTAAAAACACAGTTCTCCAGTACAGTACAAACAAAACACTCCAGTACAGTACAGACACAGCACTCCAGTTGAGTACAAATGCAGCACTCCAGTACAGTACAGACACAGCACTCCAGTACAGTAGAAACTGCACTTCAGTACAGTACAAGCACAGCACTCCAGTATGGTACAAACACAGCACTCCAGTACAGTACTGACACAGCCCTCCAGGACAATACATACACTGCACTCCAGTACAGTACACACACAGCACTCCAGTACAGTACAGTACAGACACAGCAGTCCAGTATAACATAAACACAGCACTCCAGTTCAGTACAGACACAGCACTCCAGTACAGTAAAAACACAGCACGACTGTACAGTACAGACACAGCACTCCAATACAGTACAGACACAGCACTCCTGTACAGTACAAACACAGCATTCCAGTACAGTACAGACACAGCTCTCCAATACAGTACAAGCACAACACTCCAGTACAGTACAAATGCAGAACTCCAGTACTGTACAAACACAGCACTCCAGTACAGTACAAATGCAGAACTCCAGTGCAGTACAAACACAGCACTCCATTACAGTAAAAACACACCACTCCAGTACAGTACAGACACAGAACTCCAGTACAGTACAAACACAGCTCTCCAATACAGTACAAACACAGCACTCCAGTAGAGTACAAACACAGCACTCCTGTGCAGTATAAACACAGCACTCCAGTACAGTACAAACACAGCTCTCCAATTCATTACAAACACAGCTCTCCAATACAGTAGAAACACAGCACTCCAGTACAGTACAAACACAGCACTACAGTAGAGTACAAACACAGCACTCCTGTGCAGTATAAACACAGCACTCCAGTACAGTACAGACACAGAACTCTGGTACAGTACAGATTCAGCACTCCAGTACAGTATAAACACAGCACTCCAGTACAGTACAAACACAGCACTCCTGTACAGTACAGACACAGCACTCCAGTACAGTACAGACACAGCACTCCTGTACAGTACAAACACAGCATTCCAGTACAGTACAGACACTGCTCTCCAATACAGTACAAGCACAGCACTCCAGTACAGTACAAATGCAGAACTCCAGTACAGTACAAACACAGCACTCCAGTACAGTACAAACTCAGTCCTCCAGTACAGTACAAACACAACACTCCAGTACAGTACAAATGCAGAACTCCAGTGCAGTACAAGCACAGCACTCTAGTACAGTACAAACACAGCACTCCAGTACAGTACAGATTCAGCACTCCAGTACAGTATAAACACAGCACTCCATTACAGTACAAAGACAGCACTCCGGTACAGTACAGATTCAGCACTCCAGTACAGTATAAACACAGCACTCCAGTACAGTACAGACACAGAACTCTGGTACAGTACAGATTCAGCACTCCAGTACAGTATAAACACAGCACTCCAGTACAGTACAAACACAGCACTCTGGTACAGTACAAACACACCACTCCAGTACAGTACAAACACAGCACTCCAGTACAGTACAGACACAGAACTCCAAAATAGAAGGCACAGAACTCCAGTACAGTACAGATACAACACTCCAGTAAACGACAGTACACAGTACTCCAGTATAGTACAAACAAAACACTCCAGAACAGTACAGACACTGCACTCCAGTTGAGTACAAATGCAGCACTCCAGTACAGTACAGACACAGCACTCCAGTACAGTAGAAACTGCACTTCAGTACAGTACAAGCACAGCACTCCAGTATGGTACAAACACAGCACCCCAGTACAGTACTGACACAGCACTCCAGTACAATACAGTACAGACACAGCAGTCCAGTATAACATAAACACAGCACTCCAGTTCAGTACAGACACAGCACTCCAGTACAGTAAAAACACAGCACGACTGTACAGTACAGACACAGCACTCCAATACAGTACAGACACAGCTCTCCAATACAGTACAAGCACAGCACTCCAGTACAGTGCAAATGCAGAACTCCAGTACAGTACAAACACAGCACTCTAGTACAGTACAAACTCAGCACTCCAGTACAGTACAAACACAACACTCCAGTACAGTACAAATGCAGAACTCCAGTACAGTTCAAACACAGCACTCCATTACAGTAAAAACACACCACTCCAGTACAGTACAGACACAGAACTCCAGTACAGTACAAACACAGCTCTCCAATACAGTACAAACACAGCACTCCAGTAGAGTACAAACACAGCACTCCTGTGCAGTATAAACACAGCACTCCAGTACAGTACAAACACACCTCTCCAATTCATTACAAACACAGCTCTCCAATACAGTAGAAACACAGCACTCCAGTACAGTACAAACACAGCACTACAGTAGAGTACAAACACAGCACTCCTGTGCAGTATAAACACAGCACTCCAGTACAGTACAGACACAGAACTCCGGTACAGTACAAACACACCACTCCAGTACAGTACAAACACAGCACTCCAGTACAGTACAGACACAGAACTCCAAAATAGAAGACGCAAAACTCCAGTACAGTAGATACAGCACTCCAGTAAAGTACAGACACAGCACTCCAGTTGAGTACAAATGCAGCACTCCAGTACAGTACAGACACAGCACTCCAGTACAGTAGAAACTGCACTTCAGTACAGTACAAGCACAGCACTCCAGTATTGTAGAAACACAGCACTCCAATACAGTACTGACACAGCACTCCAGTACAGTAAAGACACAGTGCTCCAGTACAGTACAGACACAGCACACCAGTACAGTACAAACACAGCACTCCAGTACAGTACAGACACAGAACTCCAAAATAGAAGACGCAGAACTCCAGTACAGTACAGATACAGCACTCCAGTAAAGTACAGTACAAACACAGTTCTCCAGTACAGTACAAACAAAACACTCCAGTACAGTACAGACACAGCACTCCAGTTGAGTACAAATGCAGCACTCCAGTACAGTACAGACACAGCACTCCCGTACAGTAGAAACTGCACTTCAGTACAGTACAAGCACAGCACTCCAGTATGGTAGAAACACAGCACTCCAATACAGTACTGACACAGCACTCCAGTACAGTAAAGACACAGTGCTCCAGTACAGTACAGACACAGCACTCCAGTACAATACAAACACAGCACTCCAGTGCAGTACAAACAAAACACTCCAGTACAGTACAGACACAGCTCTCCAGTTGAGTACAAATGCAGCACTCCAGTACAGTACACACACAGCACTCCAGTACAGTACACACACAGCACTCCAGTACAGTACAGTACAGACACAGCAGACCAGTATAACATAAACACAGCTCTCCAGTTCAGTATAGACACAGCATTCCAGTACAGTAAAAACACAGCACTCCTGTACAGTACAGACACAGCACTCCAGTACAGTACAGACACAGCACTCCTGTACAGTACAAACACAGCATTCCAGTACATTACAGACACAGCTCTCCAATACAGTACAGACACAGCACTCCAGTACAGTACAAATGCCGAACTCCAGTACAGTACAAACACAGCACTCTAGTACATTAGTATCTGCACTTCAGTACAGTACAAGCACAGCACTCCAGTATGGTAGAAACACAGCACTCCAATACAGTACTGACACAGCACTCCAGTACAGTAAAGACACAGTGCTCCAGTACAGTACAGACACAGCACTCCAGTAGAGTACAAACACAGCACTCCAGTACAGTACAGAGAAAGAACTCCAAAATAGAAGACGCAGAACTCCAGTACAGTACAGATACAGGACTCCAGTAAAGTACAGTAAAAACACAGTTCTCCAGTACAGTACAAACAAAACACTCCAGTACAGTACAGACACAGCACTCCAGTTGAGTACAAATGCAGCACTCCAGTACAGTACAGACACAGCACTCCAGTACAGTAGAAACTGCACTTCAGTACAGTACAAGCACAGCACTCCGGTATGGTAGAAACACAGCACTCCAGTACAGTACTGACACAGCCCTCCAGTACAATACATACACTGCACTCCAGTACAGTACACACACAGCACTCCAGTACAGTACAGTACAGACACAGCAGTCCAGTATAACATAAACACAGCGCTCCAGTTCAGTACAGACACAGCACTCCAGTACAGTAAAAACACAGCACGACTGTACAGTACAGACACAGCACTCCAATACAGTACAGACACAGCACTCCTGTACAGTACAAACACAGCATTCCAGTACAGTACAGACACAGCTCTCCAATACAGTACAAGCACAACACTCCAGTACAGTACAAATGCAGAACTCCAGTACTGTACAAACACAGCACTCCAGTACAGTACAAACACAGCACTACAGTAGAGTACAAACACAGCACTCCTGTGCAGTATAAACACAGCACTCCAGTACAGTATAGACACAGAACTCCAAAATAGAAGACGCAAAACTCCAGTACAGTACAGATACAGCACTCCAGTAAAGTACAGACACAGCACTCCAGTTGAGTACAAATGCAGCACTCCAGTACAGTACAGACACAGCACTCCAGTACAGTAGAAACTGCACTTCAGTACAGTACAAGCACAGCACTCCAGTATGGTAGAAACACAGCACTCCAATACAGTACTGACACAGCACTCCAGTACAGTACAAACACAGCACTACAGTAGAGTACAAACACAGCACTCCTGTGCAGTATAAACACAGCACTCCAGTACAGTATAGACACAGAACTCCAAAATAGAAGACGCAAAACTCCAGTACAGTACAGATACAGCACTCCAGTAAAGTACAGACACAGCACTCCAGTTGAGTACAAATGCAGCACTCCAGTACAGTACAGACACAGCACTCCAGTACAGTAGAAACTGCACTTCAGTACAGTACAAGCACAGCACTCCAGTATGGTAGAAACACAGCACTCCAATACAGTACTGACACAGCACTCCAGTACAGTAAAGACACAGTGCTCCAGTACAGTACAGACACAGCACTCCAGTACAATACAAACACAGCACTCCAGTGCAGTACAAACAAAACACTCCAGTACAGTACAGACACAGCTCTCCAGTTGAGTACAAATGCAGCACTCCAGTACAGTACACACACAGCACTCCAGTACAGTACACACACAGCACTCCAGTACAGTACAGTACAGACACAGCAGACCAGTATAACATAAACACAGCTCTCCAGTTCAGTATAGACACAGCATTCCAGTACAGTAAAAACACAGCACTCCTGTACAGTACAGACACAGCACTCCAGTACAGTACAGACACAGCACTCCTGTACAGTACAAACACAGCATTCCAGACCATTACAGACACAGCTCTCCAATACAGTACAGACACAGCACTCCAGTACAGTACAAATGCAGAACTCCAGTACAGTACAAACACAGCACTCTAGTACATTAGTATCTGCACTTCAGTACAGTACAAGCACAGCACTCCAGTATGGTAGAAACACAGCACTCCAATACAGTACTGACACAGCACTCCAGTACAGTAAAAACACAGTTCTCCAGTACAGTACAAACAAAACACTCCAGTACAGTACAGACACAGCACTCCAGTTGAGTACAAATGCAGCACTCCAGTACAGTACAGACACAGCACTCCAGTACAGTAGAAACTGCACTTCAGTACAGTACAAGCACAGCACTCCGGTATGGTAGAAACACAGCACTCCAGTACAGTACTGACACAGCCCTCCAGTACAATACATACACTGCACTCCAGTACAGTACACACACAGCACTCCAGTACAGTACAGTACAGACACAGCAGTCCAGTATAACATAAACACAGCACTCCAGTTCAGTACAGACACAGCACTCCAGTACAGTAAAAACACAGCACGACTGTACAGTACAGACACAGCACTCCTGTACAGTACAAACACAGCATTCCAGTACAGTACAGACACAGCTCTCCAATACAGTACAAGCACAACACTCCAGTACAGTACAAATGCAGAACTCCAGTACTGTACAAACACAGCACTCCAGTACAGTACAAACACAGCACTACAGTAGAGTACAAACACAGCACTCCTGTGCAGTATAAACACAGCACTCCAGTACAGTATAGACACAGAACTCCAAAATAGAAGACGCAAAACTCCAGTACAGTACAGATACAGCACTCCAGTAAAGTACAGACACAGCACTCCAGTTGAGTACAAATGCAGCACTCCAGTACAGTACAGACACAGCACTCCAGTACAGTAGAAACTGCACTTCAGTACAGTACAAGCACAGCACTCCAGTATGGTAGAAACACAGCACTCCAATACAGTACTGACACAGCACTCCAGTACAGTACAAACACAGCACTACAGTAGAGTACAAACACAGCACTCCTGTGCAGTATAAACACAGCACTCCAGTACAGTATAGACACAGAACTCCAAAATAGAAGACGCAAAACTCCAGTACAGTACAGATACAGCACTCCAGTAAAGTACAGACACAGCACTCCAGTTGAGTACAAATGCAGCACTCCAGTACAGTACAGACACAGCACTCCAGTACAGTAGAAACTGCACTTCAGTACAGTACAAGCACAGCACTCCAGTATGGTAGAAACACAGCACTCCAATACAGAACTGACACAGCACTCCAGTACAGTAAAGACACAGTGCTCCAGTACAGTACAGACACAGCACTCCAGTTGAGTACAAATGCAGCACTCCAGTACAGTACAGACACAGCACTCCAGTACAGTAGAAACTGCACTTCAGTACAGTACAAGCACAGCACTCCAGTATGGTAGAAACACAGCACTCCAATACAGTACTGACACAGCACTCCAGTACAATACAAACACAGCACTCCAGTGCAGTACAAACAAAACACTCCAGTACAGTACAGACACAGCTCTCCAGTTGAGTACAAATGCAGCACTCCAGTACAGTACACACACAGCACTCCAGTACAGTACACACACAGCACTCCAGTACAGTACAGTACAGACACAGCAGACCAGTATAACATAAACACAGCTCTCCAGTTCAGTATAGACACAGCATTCCAGTACAGTAAAAACACAGCACTCCTGTACAGTACAGACACAGCACTCCAGTACAGTACAGACACAGCACTCCTGTACAGTACAAACACAGCATTCCAGACCATTACAGACACAGCTCTCCAATACAGTACAGACACAGCACTCCAGTACAGTACAAATGCAGAACTCCAGTACAGTACAAACACAGCACTCTAGTACATTAGTATCTGCACTTCAGTACAGTACAAGCACAGCACTCCAGTATGGTAGAAACACAGCACTCCAATACAGTACTGACACAGCACTCCAGTACAGTAAAGACACAGTGCTCCAGTACAGTACAGACACAGCACTCCAGTACAGTACAGACACAGCACTCCTGTACAGTACAAACACAGCATTCCAGTACATTACAGATACAGCTCTCCAATACAGTACAGACACAGCACTCCAGTACAGTACAAATGCAGAACTCCAGTACAGTACAAACACAGCACTCTAGTACATTAGTATCTGCACTTCAGTACAGTACAAGCACAGCACTCCAGTATGGTAGAAACACAGCACTCCAATACAGTACTGACACAGCACTCCAGTACAGTAAAGACACAGTGCTCCAGTACAGTACAGACACAGCACACCAGTAGAGTACAAACACAGCACTCCAGTACAGTACAGAGAAAGAACTCCAAAATAGAAGACGCAGAACTCCAGTACAGTACAGATACAGGACTCCAGTAAAGTACAGTAAAAACACAGTTCTCCAGTACAGTACAAACAAAACACTCCAGTACAGTACAGACACAGCACTCCAGTTGAGTACAAATGCAGCACTCCAGTACAGTACAGACACAGCAATCCAGTACAGTAGAAACTGCACTTCAGTACAGTACAAGCACAGCACTCCGGTATGGTAGAAACACAGCACTCCAGTACAGTACTGACACAGCCCTCCAGTACAATACATACACTGCACTCCAGTACAGTACACACACAGCACTCCAGTACAGTACAGTACAGACACAGCAGTCCAGTATAACATAAACACAGCACTCCAGTTCAGTACAGACACAGCACTCCAGTACAGTAAAAACACAGCACGACTGTACAGTACAGACACAGCACTCCAATACAGTACAGACACAGCACTCCTGTACAGTACAAACACAGCATTCCAGTACAGTACAGACACAGCTCTCCAATACAGTACAAGCACAACACTCCAGTACAGTACAAATGCAGAACTCCAGTACTGTACAAACACAGCACTCCAGTACAGTACAAACACAGCACTACAGTAGAGTACAAACACAGCACTCCTGTGCAGTATAAACACAGCACTCCAGTACAGTATAGACACAGAACTCCAAAATAGAAGACGCAAAACTCCAGTACAGTACAGATACAGCACTCCAGTAAAGTACAGACACAGCACTCCAGTTGAATACAAATGCAGCACTCCAGTACAGTACAGACACAGCACTCCAGTACAGTAGAAACTGCACTTCAGTACAGTACAAGCACAGCACTCCAGTATGGTAGAAACACAGCACTCCAATACAGTACTGACACAGCACTCCAGTACAGTACAAACACAGCACTACAGTAGAGTACAAACACAGCACTCCTGTGCAGTATAAACACAGCACTCCAGTACAGTATAGACACAGAACTCCAAAATAGAAGACGCAAAACTCCAGTACAGTACAGATACAGCACTCCAGTAAAGTACAGACACAGCACTCCAGTTGAGTACAAATGCAGCACTCCAGTACAGTACAGACACAGCACTCCAGTACAGTAGAAACTGCACTTCAGTACAGTACAAGCACAGCACTCCAGTATGGTAGAAACACAGCACTCCAATACAGTACTGACACAGCACTCCAGTTGAGTACAAATGCAGCACTCCAGTACAGTACAGACACAGCACTCCAGTACAGTAGAAACTGCACTTCAGTACAGTACAAGCACAGCACTCCAGTAGAGTACAAACACAGCACTCCATTACAGTAAAAACACACCACTCCAGTACAGTACAGACACAGAACTCCAGTACAGTACAAACACAGCTCTCCAATACAGTACAAACACAGCACTCCAGTAGAGTACAAACACAGCACTCCTGTGCAGTATAAACACAGCACTCCAGTACAGTACAAACACACCTCTCCAATTCATTACAAACACAGCTCTCCAATACAGTAGAAACACAGCACTCCAGTACAGTACTAACACAGCACTACAGTAGAGTACAAACACAGCACTCCTGTGCAGTATAAACACAGCACTCCAGTACAGTACAGACACAGAACTCCGGTACAGTACAAACACACCACTCCAGTACAGTACAAACACAGCACTCCAGTACAGTACAGACACAGAACTCCAGTACAGTAGAAACTGCCCTTCAGTACAGTACAAGCACAGCACTCCAGTATGGTAGAAACACAGCACTCCAATACAGTACTGACACAGCACTCCAGTACAGTAAAGACACAGTGCTCCAGTACAGTACAGACACAGCACACCAGTACAGTACAAACACAGCACTCCAGTACAGTACAGACACAGAACTCCAAAATAGAAGACGCAGAACTCCAGTACAGTACAGATACAGCACTCCAGTAAAGTACAGTACAAACACAGTTCTCCAGTACAGTACAAACAAAACACTCCAGTACAGTACAGACACAGCACTCCAGTTGAGTACAAATGCAGCACTCCAGTACAGTACAGACACAGCACTCCAG
Organism: Hypanus sabinus; assembly: GCF_030144855.1. Classification (NCBI taxonomy): domain Eukaryota; kingdom Metazoa; phylum Chordata; class Chondrichthyes; order Myliobatiformes; family Dasyatidae; genus Hypanus; species Hypanus sabinus. The sequence continues at coordinate 71,049 of NW_026779238.1, forward strand.
TACAGTAGAAACTGCACTTCAGTACAGTACAAGCACAGCACTCCAGTAGAGTACAAACACAGCACTCCATTACAGTAAAAACACACCACTCCAGTACAGTTCAGACACAGAACTCCAGTACAGTACAAACACAGCTCTCCAATACAGTACAAACACAGCACTCCAGTAGAGTACAAACACAGCACTCCTGTGCAGTATAAACACAGCACTCCAGTACAGTACAAACACACCTCTCCAATTCATTACAAACACAGCTCTCCAATACAGTAGAAACACAGCACTCCAGTACAGTACTAACACAGCACTACAGTAGAGTACAAACACAGCACTCCTGTGCAGTATAAACACAGCACTCCAGTACAGTACAGACACAGAACTCCGGTACAGTACAAACACACCACTCCAGTACAGTACAAACACAGCACTCCAGTACAGTACAGACACAGAACTCCAGTACAGTAGAAACTGCCCTTCAGTACAGTACAAGCACAGCACTCCAGTATGGTAGAAACACAGCACTCCAATACAGTACTGACACAGCACTCCAGTACAGTAAAGACACAGTGCTCCAGTACAGTACAGACACAGCACACCAGTACAGTACAAACACAGCACTCCAGTACAGTACAGACACAGAACTCCAAAATAGAAGACGCAGAACTCCAGTACAGTACAGATACAGCACTCCAGTAAAGTACAGTACAAACACAGTTCTCCAGTACAGTACAAACAAAACACTCCAGTACAGTACAGACACAGCACTCCAGTTGAGTACAAATGCAGCACTCCAGTACAGTACAGACACAGCACTCCAGTACAGTAGAAACTGCACTTCAGTACAGTACAAGCACAGCACTCCAGTATGGTAGAAACACAGCACTCCAATACAGTACTGACACAGCACTCCAGTACAGTAAAGACACAGTGCTCCAGTACAGTACAGACACAGCACTCCAGTGCAATACAAACACAGCACTCCAGTGCAGTACAAACAAAACACTCCAGTACAGTACAGACACAGCTCTCCAGTTGAGTACAAATGCAGCACTCCAGTACAGTACACACACAGCACTCCAGTACAGTACACACACAGCACTCCAGTACAGTACAGTACAGACACAGCAGACCAGTATAACATAAACACAGCACTCCAGTTCAGTATAGACACAGCATTCCAGTACAGTAAAAACACAGCACTCCTGTACAGTACAGACACAGCACTCCAGTACAGTACAGACACAGCACTCCTGTACAGTACAAACACAGCATTCCAGTACATTACAGACACAGCTCTCCAATACAGTACAGACACAGCACTCCAGTACAGTACAAATGCAGAACTCCAGTACAGTACAAACACAGCACTCTAGTACATTAGTATCTGCACTTCAGTACAGTACAAGCACAGCACTCCAGTATGGTAGAAACACAGCACTCCAATACAGTACTGACACAGCACTCCAGTACAGTAAAGACACAGTGCTCCAGTACAGTACAGACACAGCACTCCAGTGCAATACAGACACAGCACTCCAGTGCAATACAAACACAGCTCTCCAGTTGAGTACAAATGCAGCACTCCAGTACAGTACACACACAGCACTCCAGTACAGTACACACACAGCACTCCAGTACAGTACAGTACAGACACAGCAGACCAGTATAACATAAACACAGCACTCCAGTTCAGTATAGACACAGCATTCCAGTACAGTAAAAACACAGCACTTCAGTACAGTACAAGCACAGCAATCCAGTACAGTACAAACACAGCACTCCATTACAGTAAAAACACACCACTCCAGTACAGTACAGACACAGAACTCCAGTACAGTACAAACACAGCTCTCCAATACAGTACAAACACAGCACTCCAGTAGAGTACAAACACAGCACTCCTGTGTAGTATAAACACAGCACTCCAGTACAGTACAAACACAGCTCTCCAATTCATTACAAACACAGCTCTCCAATACAGTAGAAACACAGCACTCCAGTACAGTACAAACACAGCACTACTGTAGAGTACAAACACAGCACTCCTGTGCAGTATAAACACAGCACTCCAGTACAGTACAGACACAGAACTCCGGTACAGTACAAACACACCACTCCAGTACAGTACAAACACAGCACTCCAGTACAGTACAGACACAGAACTCCAGTACAGTAGAAACTGCCCTTCAGTACAGTACAAGCACAGCACTCCAGTATGGTAGAAACACAGCACTCCAATACAGTACTGACACAGCACTCCAGTACAGTAAAGACACAGTGCTCCAGTACAGTACAGACACAGCACACCAGTACAGTACAAACACAGCACTCCAGTACAGTACAGACACAGAACTCCAAAATAGAAGACGCAGAACTCCAGTACAGTACAGATACAGCACTCCAGTAAAGTACAGTACAAACACAGTTCTCCAGTACAGTACAAACAAAACACTCCAGTACAGTACAGACACAGCACTCCAGTTGAGTACAAATGCAGCACTCCAGTACAGTACAGACACAGCACTCCAGTACAGTAGAAACTGCACTTCAGTACAATACAAGCACAGCACTCCAGTATGGTAGAAACACAGCACTCCAATACAGTACTGACACAGCACTCCAGTACAGTAAAGACACAGTGCTCCAGTACAGTACAGACACAGCACTCCAGTGCAATACAAACACAGCACTCCAGTGCAGTACAAACAAAACACTCCAGTACAGTACAGACACAGCTCTCCAGTTGAGTACAAATGCAGCACTCCAGTACAGTACACACACAGCACTCCAGTACAGTACACACACAGCACTCCAGTACAGTACAGTACAGACACAGCAGACCAGTATAACATAAACACAGCACTCCAGTTCAGTATAGACACAGCATTCCAGTACAGTAAAAACACAGCACTCCTGTACAGTACAGACACAGCACTCCAGTACAGTACAGACACAGCTCCCCAGTTGAGTACAAATGCAGCACTCCAGTACAGTACACACACAGCACTCCAGTACAGTACAGTACAGACACAGCAGACCAGTATAACATAAACACAGCACTCCAGTTCAGTATACACACAGCATTCCAGTACAGTAAAAACACAGCACTCCTGTACAGTACAGACACAGCACTCCAGTACAGTACAGACACAGCACTCCTGTACAGTACAAACACAGCATTCCAGTACATTACAGACACAGCTCTCCAATACAGTACAGACACAGCACTCCAGTACAGTACAAATGCAGAACTCCAGTACAGTACAAACACAGCACTCTAGTACATTAGTATCTGCACTTCAGTACAGTACAAGCACAGCACTCCAGTATGGTAGAAACACAGCACTCCAATACAGTACTGACACAGCACTCCTGTACAGTAAAGACACAGTGCTCCAGTACAGTACAGACACAGCACTCCAGTAGAGTACAAACACAGCACTCCAGTACAGTACAGAGAAAGAACTCCAAAATAGAAGACGCAGAACTCCAGTACAGTACAGATACAGGACTCCAGTAAAGTACAGTAAAAACACAGTTCTCCAGTACAGTACAAACAAAACACTCCAGTACAGTACAGACACAGCACTCCAGTTGAGTACAAATGCAGCACTCCAGTACAGTACAGACACAGCACTCCAGTACAGTAGAAACTGCACTTCAGTACAGTACAAGCACAGCACTCCGGTATGGTAGAAACACAGCACTCCAGTACAGTACTGACACAGCCCTCCAGTACAATACATACACTGCACTCCAGTACAGTACACACACAGCACTCCAGTACAGTACAGTACAGACACAGCAGTCCAGTATAACATAAACACAGCGCTCCAGTTCAGTACAGACACAGCACTCCAGTACAGTAAAAACACAGCACGACTGTACAGTACAGACACAGCACTCCAATACAGTACAGACACAGCACTCCTGTACAGTACAAACACAGCATTCCAGTACAGTACAGACACAGCTCTCCAATACAGTACAAGCACAACACTCCAGTACAGTACAAATGCAGAACTCCAGTACTGTACAAACACAGCACTCCAGTACAGTACAAATGCAGAACTCCAGTACTGTACAAACACAGCACTCCAGTACAGTACAAACACAGCACTACAGTAGAGTACAAACACAGCACTCCAGTACAGTATAGACACAGAACTCCAAAATAGAAGACGCAAAACTCCAGTACAGTACAGATACAGCACTCCAGTAAAGTACAGACACAGCACTCCAGTTGAGTACAAATGCAGCACTCCAGTACAGTACAGACACAGCACTCCAGTACAGTAGAAACTGCACTTCAGTACAGTACAAGCACAGCACTCCAGTATGGTAGAAACACAGCACTCCAATACAGTACTGACACAGCACTCCAGTACAGTACAAACACAGCACTACAGTAGAGTACAAACACAGCACTCCTGTGCAGTATAAACACAGCACTCCAGTACAGTATAGACACAGAACTCCAAAATAGAAGACGCAAAACTCCAGTACAGTACAGATACAGCACTCCAGTAAAGTACAGACACAGCACTCCAGTTGAGTACAAATGCAGCACTCCAGTACAGTACAGACACAGCACTCCAGTACAGTAGAAACTGCACTTCAGTACAGTACAAGCACAGCACTCCAGTATGGTAGAAACACAGCACTCCAATACAGAACTGACACAGCACTCCAGTACAGTAAAGACACAGTGCTCCAGTACAGTACAGACACAGCACTCCAGTTGAGTACAAATGCAGCACTCCAGTACAGTACAGACACAGCACTCCAGTACAGTACACACACAGCACTCCAGTACAGTACAGTACAGACACAGCAGACCAGTATAACATAAACACAGCTCTCCAGTTCAGTATAGACACAGCATTCCAGTACAGTAAAAACACAGCACTCCTGTACAGTACAGACACAGCACTCCAGTACAGTACAGACACAGCACTCCTGTACAGTACAAACACAGCATTCCAGACCATTACAGACACAGCTCTCCAATACAGTACAGACACAGCACTCCAGTACAGTACAAATGCAGAACTCCAGTACAGTACAAACACAGCACTCTAGTACATTAGTATCTGCACTTCAGTACAGTACAAGCACAGCACTCCAGTATGGTAGAAACACAGCACTCCAATACAGTACTGACACAGCACTCCAGTACAGTAAAGACACAGTGCTCCAGTACAGTACAGACACAGCACTCCAGTACAGTACAGACACAGCACTCCTGTACAGTACAAACACAGCATTCCAGACCATTACAGTCACAGCTCTCCAATACAGTACAGACACAGCACTCCAGTACAGTACAAATGCAGAACTCCAGTACAGTACAAACACAGCACTCTAGTACATTAGTATCTGCACTTCAGTACAGTACAAGCACAGCACTCCAGTATGGTAGAAACACAGCACTCCAATACAGTACTGACACAGCACTCCAGTACAGTAAAGACACAGTGCTCCAGTACAGTACAGACACAGCACTCCAGTAGAGTACAAACACAGCACTCCAGTACAGTACAGAGAAAGAACTCCAAAATAGAAGACGCAGAACTCCAGTACAGTACAGATACAGGACTCCAGTAAAGTACAGTAAAAACACAGTTCTCCAGTACAGTACAAACAAAACACTCCAGTACAGTACAGACACAGCACTCCAGTTGAGTACAAATGCAGCACTCCAGTACAGTACAGACACAGCAATCCAGTACAGTAGAAACTGCACTTCAGTACAGTACAAGCACAGCACTCCGGTATGGTAGAAACACAGCACTCCAGTACAGTACTGACACAGCCCTCCAGTACAATACATACACTGCACTCCAGTACAGTACACACACAGCACTCCAGTACAGTACAGTACAGACACAGCAGTCCAGTATAACATAAACACAGCACTCCAGTTCAGTACAGACACAGCACTCCAGTACAGTAAAAACACAGCACGACTGTACAGTACAGACACAGCACTCCAATACAGTACAGACACAGCACTCCAGTACAGTACAAACACAGCACTACAGTAGAGTACAAACACAGCACTCCTGTGCAGTATAAACACAGCACTCCAGTACAGTATAGACACAGAACTCCCAAAATAGAAGACGCAAAACTCCAGTACAGTACAGATACAGCACTCCAGTAAAGTACAGACACAGCACTCCAGTTGAATACAAATGCAGCACTCCAGTACAGTACAGACACAGCACTCCAGTACAGTAGAAACTGCACTTCAGTACAGTACAAGCACAGCACTCCAGTATGGTAGAAACACAGCACTCCAATACAGTACTGACACAGCACTCCAGTACAGTACAAACACAGCACTACAGTAGAGTACAAACACAGCACTCCTGTGCAGTATAAACACAGCACTCCAGTACAGTATAGACACAGAACTCCAAAATAGAAGACGCAAAACTCCAGTACAGTACAGATACAGCACTCCAGTAAAGTACAGATACAGCACTCCAGTTGAGTACAAATGCAGCACTCCAGTACAGTACAGACACAGCACTCCAGTACAGTAGAAACTGCACTTCAGTACAGTACAAGCACAGCACTCCAGTATGGTAGAAACACAGCACTCCAATACAGTACTGACACAGCACTCCAGTTGAGTACAAATGCAGCACTCCAGTACAGTACAGACACAGCACTCCAGTACAGTAGAAACTGCACTTCAGTACAGTACAAGCACAGCTCTCCAATTCATTACAAACACAGCTCTCCAATACAGTAGAAACACAGCACTCCAGTACAGTACAAACACAGCACTACTGTAGAGTACAAACACAGCACTCCTGTGCAGTATAAACACAGCACTCCAGTACAGTACAGACACAGAACTCCGGTACAGTACAAACACACCACTCCAGTACAGTACAAACACAGCACTCCAGTACAGTACAGACACAGAACTCCAGTACAGTAGAAACTGCCCTTCAGTACAGTACAAGCACAGCACTCCAGTATGGTAGAAACACAGCACTCCAATACAGTACTGACACAGCACTCCAGTACAGTAAAGACACAGTGCTCCAGTACAGTACAGACACAGCACACCAGTACAGTACAAACACAGCACTCCAGTACAGTACAGACACAGAACTCCAAAATAGAAGACGCAGAACTCCAGTACAGTACAGATACAGCACTCCAGTAAAGTACAGTACAAACACAGTTCTCCAGTACAGTACAAACAAAACACTCCAGTACAGTACAGACACAGCACTCCAGTTGAGTACAAATGCAGCACTCCAGTACAGTACAGACACAGCACTCCAGTACAGTAGAAACTGCACTTCAGTACAATACAAGCACAGCACTCCAGTATGGTAGAAACACAGCACTCCAATACAGTACTGACACAGCACTCCAGTACAGTAAAGACACAGTGCTCCAGTACAGTACAGACACAGCACTCCAGTGCAATACAAACACAGCACTCCAGTGCAGTACAAACAAAACACTCCAGTACAGTACAGACACAGCTCTCCAGTTGAGTACAAATGCAGCACTCCAGTACAGTACACACACAGCACTCCAGTACAGTACACACACAGCACTCCAGTACAGTACAGTACAGACACAGCAGACCAGTATAACATAAACACAGCACTCCAGTTCAGTATAGACACAGCATTCCAGTACAGTAAAAACACAGCACTCCTGTACAGTACAGACACAGCACTCCAGTACAGTACAGACACAGCTCCCCAGTTGAGTACAAATGCAGCACTCCAGTACAGTACACACACAGCACTCCAGTACAGTACAGTACAGACACAGCAGACCAGTATAACATAAACACAGCACTCCAGTTCAGTATACACACAGCATTCCAGTACAGTAAAAACACAGCACTCCTGTACAGTACAGACACAGCACTCCAGTACAGTACAGACACAGCACTCCTGTACAGTACAAACACAGCATTCCAGTACATTACAGACACAGCTCTCCAATACAGTACAGACACAGCACTCCAGTACAGTACAAATGCAGAACTCCAGTACAGTACAAACACAGCACTCTAGTACATTAGTATCTGCACTTCAGTACAGTACAAGCACAGCACTCCAGTATGGTAGAAACACAGCACTCCAATACAGTACTGACACAGCACTCCTGTACAGTAAAGACACAGTGCTCCAGTACAGTACAGACACAGCACTCCAGTAGAGTACAAACACAGCACTCCAGTACAGTACAGAGAAAGAACTCCAAAATAGAAGACGCAGAACTCCAGTACAGTACAGATACAGGACTCCAGTAAAGTACAGTAAAAACACAGTTCTCCAGTACAGTACAAACAAAACACTCCAGTACAGTACAGACACAGCACTCCAGTTGAGTACAAATGCAGCACTCCAGTACAGTACAGACACAGCACTCCAGTACAGTAGAAACTGCACTTCAGTACAGTACAAGCACAGCACTCCGGTATGGTAGAAACACAGCACTCCAGTACAGTACTGACACAGCCCTCCAGTACAATACATACACTGCACTCCAGTACAGTACACACACAGCACTCCAGTACAGTACAGTACAGACACAGCAGTCCAGTATAACATAAACACAGCGCTCCAGTTCAGTACAGACACAGCACTCCAGTACAGTAAAAACACAGCACGACTGTACAGTACAGACACAGCACTCCAATACAGTACAGACACAGCACTCCTGTACAGTACAAACACAGCATTCCAGTACAGTACAGACACAGCTCTCCAATACAGTACAAGCACAACACTCCAGTACAGTACAAATGCAGAACTCCAGTACTGTACAAACACAGCACTCCAGTACAGTACAAATGCAGAACTCCAGTACTGTACAAACACAGCACTCCAGTACAGTACAAACACAGCACTACAGTAGAGTACAAACACAGCACTCCAGTACAGTATAGACACAGAACTCCAAAATAGAAGACGCAAAACTCCAGTACAGTACAGATACAGCACTCCAGTAAAGTACAGACACAGCACTCCAGTTGAGTACAAATGCAGCACTCCAGTACAGTACAGACACAGCACTCCAGTACAGTAGAAACTGCACTTCAGTACAGTACAAGCACAGCACTCCAGTATGGTAGAAACACAGCACTCCAATACAGTACTGACACAGCACTCCAGTACAGTACAAACACAGCACTACAGTAGAGTACAAACACAGCACTCCTGTGCAGTATAAACACAGCACTCCAGTACAGTATAGACACAGAACTCCAAAATAGAAGACGCAAAACTCCAGTACAGTACAGATACAGCACTCCAGTAAAGTACAGACACAGCACTCCAGTTGAGTACAAATGCAGCACTCCAGTACAGTACAGACACAGCACTCCAGTACAGTAGAAACTGCACTTCAGTACAGTACAAGCACAGCACTCCAGTATGGTAGAAACACAGCACTCCAATACAGAACTGACACAGCACTCCAGTACAGTAAAGACACAGTGCTCCAGTACAGTACAGACACAGCACTCCAGTTGAGTACAAATGCAGCACTCCAGTACAGTACAGACACAGCACTCCAGTACAGTACACACACAGCACTCCAGTACAGTACAGTACAGACACAGCAGACCAGTATAACATAAACACAGCTCTCCAGTTCAGTATAGACACAGCATTCCAGTACAGTAAAAACACAGCACTCCTGTACAGTACAGACACAGCACTCCAGTACAGTACAGACACAGCACTCCTGTACAGTACAAACACAGCATTCCAGACCATTACAGACACAGCTCTCCAATACAGTACAGACACAGCACTCCAGTACAGTACAAATGCAGAACTCCAGTACAGTACAAACACAGCACTCTAGTACATTAGTATCTGCACTTCAGTACAGTACAAGCACAGCACTCCAGTATGGTAGAAACACAGCACTCCAATACAGTACTGACACAGCACTCCAGTACAGTAAAGACACAGTGCTCCAGTACAGTACAGACACAGCACTCCAGTACAGTACAGACACAGCACTCCTGTACAGTACAAACACAGCATTCCAGACCATTACAGTCACAGCTCTCCAATACAGTACAGACACAGCACTCCAGTACAGTACAAATGCAGAACTCCAGTACAGTACAAACACAGCACTCTAGTACATTAGTATCTGCACTTCAGTACAGTACAAGCACAGCACTCCAGTATGGTAGAAACACAGCACTCCAATACAGTACTGACACAGCACTCCAGTACAGTAAAGACACAGTGCTCCAGTACAGTACAGACACAGCACTCCAGTAGAGTACAAACACAGCACTCCAGTACAGTACAGAGAAAGAACTCCAAAATAGAAGACGCAGAACTCCAGTACAGTACAGATACAGGACTCCAGTAAAGTACAGTAAAAACACAGTTCTCCAGTACAGTACAAACAAAACACTCCAGTACAGTACAGACACAGCACTCCAGTTGAGTACAAATGCAGCACTCCAGTACAGTACAGACACAGCAATCCAGTACAGTAGAAACTGCACTTCAGTACAGTACAAGCACAGCACTCCGGTATGGTAGAAACACAGCACTCCAGTACAGTACTGACACAGCCCTCCAGTACAATACATACACTGCACTCCAGTACAGTACACACACAGCACTCCAGTACAGTACAGTACAGACACAGCAGTCCAGTATAACATAAACACAGCACTCCAGTTCAGTACAGACACAGCACTCCAGTACAGTAAAAACACAGCACGACTGTACAGTACAGACACAGCACTCCAATACAGTACAGACACAGCACTCCTGTACAGTACAAACACAGCATTCCAGTACAGTACAGACACAGCTCTCCAATACAGTACAAGCACAACACTCCAGTACAGTACAAATGCAGAACTCCAGTACTGTACAAACACAGCACTCCAGTACAGTACAAACACAGCACTACAGTAGAGTACAAACACAGCACTCCTGTGCAGTATAAACACAGCACTCCAGTACAGTATAGACACAGAACTCCCAAAATAGAAGACGCAAAACTCCAGTACAGTACAGATACAGCACTCCAGTAAAGTACAGACACAGCACTCCAGTTGAATACAAATGCAGCACTCCAGTACAGTACAGACACAGCACTCCAGTACAGTAGAAACTGCACTTCAGTACAGTACAAGCACAGCACTCCAGTATGGTAGAAACACAGCACTCCAATACAGTACTGACACAGCACTCCAGTACAGTACAAACACAGCACTACAGTAGAGTACAAACACAGCACTCCTGTGCAGTATAAACACAGCACTCCAGTACAGTATAGACACAGAACTCCAAAATAGAAGACGCAAAACTCCAGTACAGTACAGATACAGCACTCCAGTAAAGTACAGATACAGCACTCCAGTTGAGTACAAATGCAGCACTCCAGTACAGTACAGACACAGCACTCCAGTACAGTAGAAACTGCACTTCAGTACAGTACAAGCACAGCACTCCAGTATGGTAGAAACACAGCACTCCAATACAGTACTGACACAGCACTCCAGTTGAGTACAAATGCAGCACTCCAGTACAGTACAGACACAGCACTCCAGTACAGTAGAAACTGCACTTCAGTACAGTACAAGCACAGCACTCCAGTACAGTATAAACACAGCACTCCATTACAGTAAAAACACACCACTCCAGTACAGTACAGACACAGAACTCCAGTACAGTACAAACACAGCTCTCCAATACAGTACAAACACAGCACTCCAGTAGAGTACAAACACAGCACTCCTGTGCAGTATAAACACAGCACTCCAGTACAGTACAAACACAGCTCTCCAATTCATTACAAACACAGCTCTCCAATACAGTAGAAACACAGCACTCCAGTACAGTACAAACACAGCACTACAGTAGAGTACAAACACAGCACTCCTGTGCAGTATAAACACAGCACTCCAGTACAGTACAGACACAGAACTCCGGTACAGTACAAACACACCACTCCAGTACAGTACAAACACAGCACTCCAGTACAGTACAGACACAGAACTCCAGTACAGTAGAAACTGCCCTTCAGTACAGTACAAGCACAGCACTCCAGTATGGTAGAAACACAGCACTCCAATACAGTACTGACACAGCACTCCAGTACAGTAAAGACACAGTGCTCCAGTACAGTACAGACACAGCACACCAGTACAGTACAAACACAGCACTCCAGTACAGTACAGACACAGAACTCCAAAATAGAAGACGCAGAACTCCAGTACAGTACAGATACAGCACTCCAGTAAAGTACAGTACAAACACAGTTCTCCAGTACAGTACAAACAAAACACTCCAGTACAGTACAGACACAGCACTCCAGTTGAGTACAAATGCAGCACTCCAGTACAGTACAGACACAGCACTCCAGTACAGTAGAAACTGCACTTCAGTACAGTACAAGCACAGCACTCCAGTATGGTAGAAACACAGCACTCCAATACAGTACTGACACAGCACTCCAGTACAGTAAAGACACAGTGCTCCAGTACAGTACAGACACAGCACTCCAGTGCAATACAGACACAGCACTCCAGTGCAATACAAACACAGCACTCCAGTGCAGTACAAACAAAACACTCCAGTACAGTACAGACACAGCTCTCCAGTTGAGTACAAATGCAGCACTCCAGTACAGTACACACACAGCACTCCAGTACAGTACACACACAGCACTCCAGTACAGTACAGTACAGACACAGCAGACCAGTATAACATAAACACAGCACTCCAGTTCAGTATAGACACAGCATTCCAGTACAGTAAAAACACAGCACTTCAGTACAGTACAAGCACAGCACTCCAGTACAGTACAAACACCGCACTCCATTACAGTAAAAACACACCACTCCAGTACAGTACAGACACAGAACTCCAGTACAGTACAAACACAGCTCTCCAATACAGTACAAACACAGCACTCCAGTAGAGTACAAACACAGCACTCCTGTGCAGTATAAACACAGCACTCCAGTACAGTACAAACACAGCTCTCCAATTCATTACAAACACAGCTCTCCAATACAGTAGAAACACAGCACTCCAGTACAGTACAAACACAGCACTACAGTAGAGTACAAACACAGCACTCCTGTGCAGTATAAACACAGCACTCCAGTACAGTACAGGCACAGAACTCCGGTACAGTACAAACACACCACTCCAGTACAGTACAAACACAGCACTCCAGTACAGTACAGACACAGAACTCCAGTACAGTAGAAACTGCCCTTCAGTACAGTACAAGCAGAGCACTCCAGTATGGTAGAAACACAGCACTCCAATACAGTACTGACACAGCACTCCAGTACAGTAAAGACACAGTGCTCCAGTACAGTACAGACACAGCACACCAGTACAGTACAAACACAGCACTCCAGTACAGTACAGACACAGAACTCCAAAATAGAAGACGCAGAACTCCAGTACAGTACAGATACAGCACTCCAGTAAAGTACAGTACAAACACAGTTCTCCAGTACAGTACAAACAAAACACTCCAGTACAGTACAGACACAGCACTCCAGTTGAGTACAAATGCAGCACTCCAGTACAGTACACACACAGCACTCCAGTACAGTACACACACAGCACTCCAGTACAGTACAAGCACAGCACTCCAGTATGGTAGAAACACAGCACTCCAATACAGTACTGACACAGCACTCCAGTACAGTAAAGACACAGTGCTCCAGTACAGTACAGACACAGCACTCCAGTGCAATACAAACACAGCACTCCAGTGCAGTACAAACAAAACACTCCAGTACAGTACAGACACAGCTCTCCAGTTGAGTACAAATGCAGCACTCCAGTACAGTACACACACAGCACTCCAGTACAGTACACACACAGCACTCCAGTACAGTACAGTACAGACACAGCAGACCAGTATAACATAAACACAGCACTCCAGTTCAGTATAGACACAGCATTCCAGTACAGTAAAAACACAGCACTCCTGTACAGTACAGACACAGCACTCCAGTACAGTACAGACACAGCACTCCTGTACAGTACAAACACAGCATTCCAGTACATTACAGACACAGCTCTCCAATACAGTACAGACACAGCACTCCAGTACAGTACAAATGCAGAACTCCAGTACAGTACAAACACAGCACTCTAGTACATTAGTATCTGCACTTCAGTACAGTACAAGCACAGCACTCCAGTATGGTAGAAACACAGCACTCCAATACAGTACTGACACAGCACTCCAGTACAGTAAAGACACAGTGCTCCAGTACAGTACAGACACAGCACTCCAGTAGAGTACAAACACAGCACTCCAGTACAGTACAGAGAAAGAACTCCAAAATAGAAGACGCAGAACTCCAGTACAGTACAGATACAGGACTCCAGTAAAGTACAGTAAAAACACAGTTCTCCAGTACAGTACAAACAAAACACTCCAGTACAGTACAGACACAGCACTCCAGTTGAGTACAAATGCAGCACTCCAGTACAGTACAGACACAGCACTCCAGTACAGTAGAAACTGCACTTCAGTACAGTACAAGCACAGCACTCCGGTATGGTAGAAACACAGCACTCCAGTACAGTACTGACACAGCCCTCCAGTACAATACATACACTGCACTCCAGTACAGTACACACACAGCACTCCAGTACAGTACAGTACAGACACAGCAGTCCAGTATAACATAAACACAGCGCTCCAGTTCAGTACAGACACAGCACTCCAGTACAGTACAAATGCAGAACTCCAGTACAGTACAAACACAGCACTCTAGTACATTAGTATCTGCACTTCAGTACAGTACAAGCACAGCACTCCAGTATGGTAGAAACACAGCACTCCAATACAGTACTGACACAGCACTCCAGTACAGTAAAGACACAGTGCTCCAGTACAGTACAGACACAGCACTCCAGTGCAATACAGACACAGCACTCCAGTGCAATACAAACACAGCTCTCCAGTTGAGTACAAATGCAGCACTCCAGTACAGTACACACACAGCACTCCAGTACAGTACACACACAGCACTCCAGTACAGTACAGTACAGACACAGCAGACCAGTATAACATAAACACAGCACTCCAGTTCAGTATAGACACAGCATTCCAGTACAGTAAAAACACAGCACTTCAGTACAGTACAAGCACAGCAATCCAGTACAGTACAAACACAGCACTCCATTACAGTAAAAACACACCACTCCAGTACAGTACAGACACAGAACTCCAGTACAGTACAAACACAGCTCTCCAATACAGTACAAACACAGCACTCCAGTAGAGTACAAACACAGCACTCCTGTGTAGTATAAACACAGCACTCCAGTACAGTACAAACACAGCTCTCCAATTCATTACAAACACAGCTCTCCAGTACAGTAGAAACTGCACTTCAGTACAGTACAAGCACAGCACTCCGGTATGGTAGAAACACAGCACTCCAGTACAGTACTGACACAGCCCTCCAGTACAATACATACACTGCACTCCAGTACAGTACACACACAGCACTCCAGTACAGTACAGTACAGACACAGCAGTCCAGTATAACATAAACACAGCGCTCCAGTTCAGTACAGACACAGCACTCCAGTACAGTAAAAACACAGCACGACTGTACAGTACAGACACAGCACTCCAATACAGTACAGACACAGCACTCCTGTACAGTACAAACACAGCATTCCAGTACAGTACAGACACAGCTCTCCAATACAGTACAAGCACAACACTCCAGTACAGTACAAATGCAGAACTCCAGTACTGTACAAACACAGCACTCCAGTACAGTACAAACACAGCACTACAATAGAGTACAAACACAGCACTCCTGTGCAGTATAAACACAGCACTCCAGTACAGTATAGACACAGAACTCCAAAATAGAAGACGCAAAACTCCAGTACAGTACAGATACAGCACTCCAGTAAAGTACAGACACAGCACTCCAGTTGAGTACAAATGCAGCACTCCAGTACAGTACAGACAGCACTCCAGTACAGTAGAAACTGCACTTCAGTACAGTACAAGCACAGCACTCCAGTATGGTAGAAACACAGCACTCCAATACAGTACTGACACAGCACTCCAGTACAGTACAAACACAGCACTACAGTAGAGTACAAACACAGCACTCCTGTGCAGTATAAACACAGCACTCCAGTACAGTATAGACACAGAACTCCAAAATAGAAGACGCAAAACTCCAGTACAGTACAGATACAGCACTCCAGTAAAGTACAGACACAGCACTCCAGTTGAGTACAAATGCAGCACTCCAGTACAGTACAGACACAGCACTCCAGTACAGTAGAAACTGCACTTCAGTACAGTACAAGCACAGCACTCCAGTATGGTAGAAACACAGCACTCCAATACAGTACTGACACAGCACTCCAGTACAGTAAAGACACAGTGCTCCAGTACAGTACAGACACAGCACACCAGTACAGTACAAACACAGCACTCCAGTACAGTACAGACACAGAACTCCAAAATAGAAGACGCAGAACTCCAGTACAGTACAGATACAGCACTCCAGTAAAGTACAGTACAAACACAGCTCTCCAGTACAGTACAAACACAGCACTCCAGTAGAGTACAAACACAGCACTCCTGTGCAGTATAAACACAGCACTCCAGTACAGTACAAACACAGCTCTCCAATTCATTACAAACACAGCTCTCCAATACAGTAGAAACACAGCACTCCAGTACAGTACAAACACAGCACTACAGTAGAGTACAAACGCAGCACTCCTGTGCAGTATAAACACAGCACTCCAGTACAGTACAGACACAGAACTCTGGTAAAGTACAGATTCAGCACTCCAGTACAGTACTGACACAGCACTCCAGTACAGTAAAGACACAGCACTCCAGTACAGTACAAACACAGCACTCCAGTACAGTAAAAACACAGCTCTCCAATACAGTTCAAGCACTGCACTCCGGTACAGTACAGATTCAGCACTCCAGTAAACTACAGTACAAACACAGTACTCCAGTATAGTACAAACAAAACACTCCAGTACAGTACAGACACTGCACTCCAGTTGCGTACAAATGCAGCACATCAGTACAGTACAGACACAGCACTCCAGTACAGTAGAAACTGCACTTCAGTACAGTACAAGCACAGCACTCCAGTACGGTACAAACACAGCACTCCAGTACAGTACTGACACAGCACTCCAGTACAATACATACACAGCACTCCAGTACAGTACACACACACAGCACTCCAGTACAGTACAGTACAGACACAGCAGTCCAGTATAACATAAACACAGCACTGCAGTTCAGTATAGACACAGCATTCCAGTACAGTAAAAACACAGCACTCCTGTACAGTACAGACACAGCACTCCAGTACAGTAAAAACACAGCACTCCTGTACAGTACAGACACAGCACTCCAGTACAGTACAGACACAGCACTCCTGTACAGTACAAACACAGCATTCCAGTACAGTACAGACACTGCTCTCCAATACAGTACAAGCACAGCACTCCAGTACAGTACAAATGCAGAACTACAGTACAGTACAAACACAGCACTCCAGTACAGTACAAACTCAGCCCTCCAGTACAGTACAAACACAACACTCCAGTACAGTACAAATGCAGAACTCCAGTGCAGTACAAGCACAGCACTCTAGTACAGTACAAACACAGCACTCCAGTACAGTAGAGATTCAGCACTCCAGTACAGTATAAACACAGCACTCCAGTACAGTACAAACTCAGCACTCCAGTACAGTACTGACACAGCACTCCAGTACAGTAAAGACACAGTGCTCCAGTACAGTACAGACACAGCACTCCAGTACAATACAAACACAGCACTCCAGTACAGTACACATACAGCACTCCAGTAAACTACAGTACACAGTACTCCAGTATAGTACAAACAAAACACTCCAGAACAGTACAGACACTGCACTCCAGTTGAGTAGAAATGCAGCACTCCAGTACAGTACAGACACAGCACTCCAGTACAGTAGAAACTGCACTTCAGTACAGTACAAGCACAGCACTCCAGTATGGTACAAACACAGCACTCCAGTACAGTACTGACACAGCACTCCAGTACAATACATACACTGCACTCCAGTACAGTACACACACAGCACTCCAGTACAGTACAGTACAGACACAGCAGTCCAGTATAACATAAACACAGCACTCCAGTTCAGTACAGACACAGCACTCCAGTACAGTAAAAATACAGCACGACTGTACAGTACAGACACAGCATTCCAGTACAGTACAGACACAGCTCTCCAATACAGTACAAGCACAGCACTCCAGTACAGTACAAATGCAGAACTCCAGTACAGTACAAACACAGCACACCAGTACAGTACAAATGCAGAACTCCAGTACAGTACAAACACAGCACTCCATTACAGTAAAAACACACCACTCCAGTACAGTACAGACACAGAACTCCAGTACAGTACAAATACAGCTCTCCAATACAGTACAAACACAGCACTCCAGTAGAGTACAAACACAGCACTCCTGTGCAGTATAAACACAGCACTCCAGTACAGTACAAACACAGCTCTCCAATTCATTACAAACACAGCTCTCCAATACAGTAGAAACACAGCACTCCAGTACAGTACAAACACAGCACTACAGTAGAGTACAAACGCAGCACTCCTGTGCAGTATAAACACAGCACTCCAGTACAGTACAGACACAGAACTCTGGTACAGTACAAACACACCACTCCAGTACAGTACAAGCACTGCACTCCGGTACAGTACAGATACAGCACTCCAGTACAGTATAAACACAGCACTCCAGTACAGTACAAACACAGCACTCCGGTACAGTACAAACACACCACTCCAGTACAGTACAAACACAGCACTCCAGTACAGTACAGACACAGAACTCCAAAATAGAAGGCACAGAACTCCAGTACAGTACAGATACAACACTCCAGTAAACGACAGTACACAGTACTCCAGTATAGTACAAACAAAACACTCCAGAACAGTACAGACACTGCACTCCAGTTGAGTACAAATGCAGCACTCCAGTACAGTACAGACACAGCACTCCAGTACAGTAGAAACTGCACTTCAGTACAGTACAAGCACAGCACTCCAGTATGGTACAAACACAGCACTCCAGTACAGTACTGACACAGCACTCCAGTACAATACAGTACAGACACAGCAGTCCAGTATAAAATAAACACAGCACTCCAGTTCAGTACAGACACAGCACTCCAGTACAGTAAAAACACAGCACGACTGTACAGTACAGACACAGCACTCCAATACAGTACAGACACAGCTTTCCAATACAGTACAAGCACAGCACTCCAGTACAGTGCAAATGCAGAGCTCCAGTACAGTACAAACACAGCACTCCAGTACAGTACAAACTCAGCACTCCAGTACAGTACAAACACAACACTCCAGTACAGTACAAATGCAGAACTCCAGTACAGTTCAAACACAGCACTCCATTACAGTAAAAACACACCGCTCCAGTACAGTACAGACACAGAACTCCAGTACAGTACAAACACAGCTCTCCAATACAGTACAAACACAGCACTCCAGTAGAGTACAAACACAGCACTCCTGTGCAGTATAAACACAGCACTCCAGTACAGTACAAACACAGCTCTCCAATTCATTACAAACACAGCTCTCCAATACTGTAGAAACACAGCACTCCAGTACAGTACAGACACAGAACTCCGGTACAGTACAAACACACCACTCCAGTACAGTACAAACACAGCACTCCAGTACAGTACAGACCCAGAACTCCAGTATAGTAGAAACTGCCCTTCAGTACAGTACAAGCACAGCACTCCAGTATGGTAGAAACACAGCACTCCAATACAGTACTGACACAGCACTGTAGTACAGTAAAGACACAGTGCTCCAGTACAGTACAGACACAGCACACCAGTACAGTACAAACACAGCACTCCAGTACAGTACAGTCACAGAACTCCAAAATAGAAGACGCAGAACTCCAGTACAGTACAGATACAGCACTCCAGTAAAGTACAGTACAAACACAGTTCTCCAGTACAGTACAAACAAAACACTCCAGTACAGTACAGACACAGCACTCCAGTTGAGTACAAATGCAGCACTCCAGTACAGTACAGACACAGCACTCCAGTACAGTAGAAACTGCACTTCAGTACAGTAAAAGCACAGCACTCCAGTATGGTAGAAACACAGCACTCCAATACAGTACTGACACAGCACTCCAGTACAGTAAAGACACAGTGCTCCAGTACAGTACAGACACAGCACTCCAGTGCAATACAAACACAGCACTCCAGTGCAGTACAAACAAAACACTCCAGTACAGTACAGACACAGCTCTCCAGTTGAGTACAAATGCAGCACTCCAGTACAGTACACACACAGCACTCCAGTACAGTACACACACAGCACTCCAGTACAGTACAGTACAGACACAGCAGACCAGTATAACATAAACACAGCACTCCAGTTCAGTATAGACACAGCATTCCAGTACAGTAAAAACACAGCACTCCTGTACAGTACAGACACAGCACTCCAGTACAGTACAGACACAGCACTCCTGTACAGTACAAACACAGCATTCCAGTACATTACAGACACAGCTCTCCAATACAGTACAGACACAGCACTCCAGTACAGTACAAATGCAGAACTCCAGTACAGTACAAACACAGCACTCCAGTACAGTACAAACTCAGCACTCCAGTACAGTACAAACACAACACTCCAGTACAGTACAAATGCAGAACTCCAGTACAGTTCAAACACAGCACTCCATTACAGTAAAAACACACCACTCCAGTACAGTACAGACACAGAACTCCAGTACAGTACAAACACAGCTCTCCAATACAGTACAAACACAGCACTCCAGTAGAGTACAAACACAGCACTCCTGTGCAGTATAAACACAGCACTCCAGTACAGTACAAACACAGCTCTCCAATTCATTACAAACACAGCTCTCCAATACTGTAGAAACACAGCACTCCAGTACAGTACAGACACAGAACTCCGGTACAGTACAAACACACCACTCCAGTACAGTACAAACACAGCACTCCAGTACAGTACAGACACAGAACTCCAGTACAGTAGAAACTGCCCTTCAGTACAGTACAAGCACAGCACTCCAGTATGGTAGAAACACAGCACTCCAATACAGTACTGACACAGCACTGCAGTACAGTAAAGACACAGTGCTCCAGTACAGTACAGACACAGCACACCAGTACAGTACAAACACAGCACTCCAGTACAGTACAGACACAGAACTCCAAAATAGAAGACGCAGAACTCCAGTACAGTACAGATACAGCACTCCAGTAAAGTACAGTACAAACACAGTTCTCCAGTACAGTACAAACAAAACACTCCAGTACAGTACAGACACAGCACTCCAGTTGAGTACAAATGCAGCACTCCAGTACAGTACAGACACAGCACTCCAGTACAGTAGAAACTGCACTTCAGTACAGTACAAGCACAGCACTCCAGTATGGTAGAAACACAGCACTCCAATACAGTACTGACACAGCACTCCAGTACAGTAAAGACACAGTGCTCCAGTACAGTACAGACACAGCACTCCAGTGCAATACAAACACAGCACTCCAGTGCAGTACAAACAAAACACTCCAGTACAGTACAGACACAGCTCTCCAGTTGAGTACAAATGCAGCACTCCAGTACAGTACACACTCAGCACTCCAGTACAGTACACACACAGCACTCCAGTACAGTACAGTACAGACACAGCAGACCAGTATAACATAAACACAGCACTCCAGTTCAGTATAGACACAGCATTCCAGTACAGTAAAAACACAGCACTCCTGTACAGTACAGACACAGCACTCCAGTACAGTACAGACACAGCACTCCTGTACAGTACAAACACAGCATTCCAGTACATTACAGACACAGGTCTCCAATACAGTACAGACACAGCACTCCAGTACAGTACAAATGCAGAACTCCAGTACAGTACAAACACAGCACTCTAGTACATTAGTATCTGCACTTCAGTACAGTACAAGCACAGCACTCCAGTATGGTAGAAACACAGCACTCCAATACAGTACTGACACAGCACTCCAGTACAGTAAAGACACAGTGCTCCAGTACAGTACAGACACAGCACTCCAGTACAGTACAGAGAAAGAACTCCAAAATAGAAGACGCAGAACTCCAGTACAGTACAGATACAGGACTCCAGTAAAGTACAGTAAAAACACAGTTCTCCAGTACAGTACAAACAAAACACTCCAGTACAGTACAGACACAGCACTCCAGTTGAGTACAAATGCAGCACTCCAGTACAGTACAGACACAGCACTCCAGTACAGTAGAAACTGCACTTCAGTACAGTACAAGCACAGCACTCCGGTATGGTAGAAACACAGCACTCCAGTACAGTACTGACACAGCCCTCCAGTACAATACATACACTGCACTCCAGTACAGTACACACACAGCACTCCAGTACAGTACAGTACAGACACAGCAGTCCAGTATAACATAAACACAGCGCTCCAGTTCAGTACAGACACAGCACTCCAGTACAGTAAAAACACAGCACGACTGTACAGTACAGACACAGCACTCCAATACAGTACAGACACAGCACTCCTGTACAGTACAAACACAGCATTCCAGTACAGTACAGACACAGCTCTCCAATACAGTACAAGCACAACACTCCAGTACAGTACAAATGCAGAACTCCAGTACTGTACAAACACAGCACTCCAGTACAGTACAAACACAGCACTACAGTAGAGTACAAACACAGCACTCCAGTACAGTATAGACACAGAACTCCAAAATAGAAGACGCAAAACTCCAGTACAGTACAGATACAGCACTCCAGTAAAGTACAGACACAGCACTCCAGTTGAGTACAAATGCAGCACTCCAGTACAGTACAGACACAGCACTCCAGTACAGTAGAAACTGCACTTCAGTACAGTACAAGCACAGCACTCCAGTATGGTAGAAACACAGCACTCCAATACAGTACTGACACAGCACTCCAGTACAGTACAAACACAGCACTACAGTAGAGTACAAACACAGCACTCCTGTGCAGTATAAACACAGCACTCCAGTACAGTATAGACACAGAACTCCAAAATAGAAGACGCAAAACTCCAGTACAGTACAGATACAGCACTCCAGTAAAGTACAGACACAGCACTCCAGTTGAGTACAAATGCAGCACTCCAGTACAGTACACACACAGCACTCCAGTACAGTAGAAACAGCACTTCAGTACAGTACAAGCACAGCACTCCAGTATGGTAGAAACACAGCACTCCAATACAGTACTGACACAGCACTCCAGTACAGTAAAGACACAGTGCTCCAATACAGTACAGACACAGCACACCAGTACAGAACAAACACAGCACTCCAGTACAGTACAGACACAGAACTCCAAAATAGAAGACGCAGAACTCCAGTACAGTACAGATACAGCACTCCAGTAAAGTACAGTACAAACACAGTTCTCCAGTACAGTACAGACACAGCACTCCAGTTGAGTACAAATGCAGCACTCCAGTACAGTACAGACACAGCACTCCAGTACAGTAGAAACTGCACTTCAGTACAGTACAAGCACAGCACTCCAGTATGGTAGAAACACAGCACTCCAATACAGTACTGACACAGCACTCCAGTACAGTAAAGACACAGTGCTCCAGTACAGTACAGACACAGCACTCCAGTACAATACAAACACAGCACTCCAGTGCAGTACAAACAAAACACTCCAGTACAGTACAGACACAGCTCTCCAGTTGAGTACAAATGCAGCACTCCAGTACAGTACACACACAGCACTCCAGTACAGTACACACACAGCACTCCAGTACAGTACAGTACAGACACAGCAGACCAGTATAACATAAACACAGCTCTCCAGTTCAGTATAGACACAGCATTCCAGTACAGTAAAAACACAGCACTCCTGTACAGTACAGACACAGCACTCCAGTACAGTACAGACACAGCACTCCTGTACAGTACAAACACAGCATTCCAGTACATTACAGACACAGCTCTCCAATACAGTACAGACACAGCACTCCAGTACAGTACAAATGCAGAACTCCAGTACAGTACAAACACAGCACTCTAGTACATTAGTATCTGCACTTCAGTACAGTACAAGCACAGCACTCCAGTATGGTAGAAACACAGCACTCCAATACAGTACTGACACAGCACTCCAGTACAGTAAAGACACAGTCCTCCAGTACAGTACAGACACAGCACTCCAGTAGAGTACAAACACAGCACTCCAGTACAGTACAGAGAAAGAACTCCAAAATAGAAGACGCAGAACTCCAGTACAGTACAGATACAGGACTCCAGTAAAGTACAGTAAAAACACAGTTCTCCAGTACAGTACAAACAAAACACTCCAGTACAGTACAGACACAGCACTCCAGTTGAGTACAAATGCAGCACTCCAGTACAGTACAGACACAGCACTCCAGTACAGTAGAAACTGCACTTCAGTACAGTACAAGCACAGCACTCCGGTATGGTAGAAACACAGCACTCCAGTACAGTACTGACACAGCCCTCCAGTACAATACATACACTGCACTCCAGTACAGTACACACACAGCACTCCAGTACAGTACAGTACAGACACAGCAGTCCAGTATAACATAAACACAGCACTCCAGTTCAGTACAGACACAGCACTCCAGTACAGTAAAAACACAGCACGACTGTACAGTACAGACACAGCACTCCAATACAGTACAGACACAGCACTCCTGTACAGTACAAACACAGCATTCCAGTACAGTACAGACACAGCTCTCCAATACAGTACAAGCACAACACTCCAGTACAGTACAAATGCAGAACTCCAGTACTGTACAAACACAGCACTCCAGTACAGTACAAATGCAGAACTCCAGTACAGTACAAACACAGCACTCCATTACAGTAAAAACACACCACTCCAGTACAGTACAGACACAGAACTCCAGTACAGTACAAACACAGCTCTCCAATACAGTACAAACACAGCACTCCAGTAGAGTACAAACACAGCACTCCTGTGCAGTATAAACACAGCACTCCAGTACAGTACAAACACAGCTCTCCAATTCATTACAAACACAGCTCTCCAATACAGTAGAAACACAGCACTCCAGTACAGTACAAACACAGCACTACAGTAGAGTACAAACGCAGCACTCCTGTGCAGTATAAACACAGCACTCCAGTACAGTACAGACACAGAACTCTGGTACAGTACAGATTCAGCACTCCAGTACAGTACTGACACAGCACTCCAGTACAGTAAAGACACAGCACTCCAGTACAGTACAAACACAGCACTCCAGTACAGTTCAAGCACTGCACTCCGGTACAGTACAGATTCAGCACTCCAGTAAACTACAGTACAAACACAGTACTCCAGTATAGTACAAACAAAACACTCCAGTACAGTAAAGACACTGCACTCCAGTTGCGTACAAATGCAGCACATCAGTACAGTACAGACACAGCACTCCAGTACAGTAGAAACTGCACTTCAGTACAGTACAAGCACAGCACTCCAGTACGGTACAAACACAGCACTCCAGTACAGTACTGACACAGCACTCCAGTACAATACATACACAGCACTCCAGTACAGTACACACACACAGCACTCCAGTACAGTACAGTACAGACAGAGCAGTCCAGTATAACGTAAACACAGCACTGCAGTTCAGTATAGACACAGCATTCCAGTACAGTAAAAACACAGCACTCCTGTACAGTACAGACACAGCACTCCAGTACAGTAAAAACACAGCACTCCTGTACAGTACAGACACAGCACTCCAGTACAGTACAGACACAGCACTCCTGTACAGTACAAACACAGCATTCCAGTACAGTACAGACACTGCTCTCCAATACAGTACAAGCACAGCACTCCAGTACAGTACAAATGCAGAACTACAGTACAGTACAAACACAGCACTCCAGTACAGTACAAACTCAGCCCTCCAGTACAGTACAAACACAACACTCCAGTACAGTACAAATGCAGAACTCCAGTGCAGTACAAGCACAGCACTCTAGTACAGTACAAACACAGCACTCCAGTACAGTACAGATTCAGCACTCCAGTACAGTACAAACACAGCACACCAGTACAGTACAAACTCAGCACTCCAGTACAGTACTGACACAGCACTCCAGTACAGTAAAGACACAGTGCTCCAGTACAGTACAGACACAGCACTCCAGTACAATACAAACACAGCACTCCAGTACAGTACACATACAGCACTCCAGTAAACTACAGTACACAGTACTCCAGTATAGTACAAACAAAACACTCCAGAACAGTACAGACACTGCACTCCAGTTGAGTAGAAATGCAGCACTCCAGTACAGTACAGACACAGCACTCCAGTACAGTAGAAACTGCACTTCAGTACAGTACAAGCACAGCACTCCAGTATGGTACAAACACAGCACTCCAGTACAGTACTGACACAGCACTCCAGTACAATACATACACTGCACTCCAGTACAGTACACACACAGCACTCCAGTACAGTACAGTACAGACACAGCAGTCCAGTATAACATAAACACAGCACTCCAGTTCAGTACAGACACAGCACTCCAGTACAGTAAAAACACAGCACGACTGTACAGTACAGACACAGCATTCCAGTACAGTACAGACACAGCTCTCCAATACAGTACAAGCACAGCACTCAAGTACAGTACAAATGCAGAACTCCAGTACAGTACAAACACAGCACACCAGTACAGTACAAATGCAGAACTCCAGTACAGTACAAACACAGCACTCCATTACAGTAAAAACACACCACTCCAGTACAGTACAGACACAGAACTCCAGTACAGTACAAATACAGCTCTCCAATACAGTACAAACACAGCACTCCAGTAGAGTACAAACACAGCACTCCTGTGCAGTATAAACACAGCACTCCAGTACAGTACAAACACAGCTCTCCAATTCATTACAAACACAGCTCTCCAATACAGTAGAAACACAGCACTCCAGTACAGTACAAACACAGCACTACAGTAGAGTACAAACGCAGCACTCCTGTGCAGTATAAACACAGCACTCCAGTACAGTACAGACACAGAACTCTGGTACAGTACAAACACACCACTCCAGTACAGTACAAGCACTGCACTCCGGTACAGTACAGATACAGCACTCCAGTACAGTATAAACACAGCACTCCAGTACAGTACAAACACAGCACTCCGGTACAGTACAAACACACCACTCCAGTACAGTACAAACACAGCACTCCAGTACAGTACAGACACAGAACTCCAAAATAGAAGGCACAGAACTCCAGTACAGTACAGATACAACACTCCAGTAAACGACAGTACACAGTACTCCAGTATAGTACAAACAAAACACTCCAGAACAGTACAGACACTGCACTCTAGTTGAGTACAAATGCAGCACTCCAATACAGTACAGACACAGCACTCCAGTACAGTAGAAACTGCACTTCAGTACAGTACAAGCACAGCACTCCAGTATGGTACAAACACAGCACTCCAGTACAGTACTGACACAGCGCTCCAGTACAATACAGTACAGACACAGCAGTCCAGTATAACATAAACACAGCACTCCAGTTCAGTACAGACACAGCACTCCAGTACAGTAAAAACACAGCACGACTGTACAGTACAGACACAGCACTCCAATACAGTACAGACACAGCTCTCCAATACAGTACAAGCACAGCACTCCAGTACAGTGCAAATGCAGAGCTCCAGTACAGTACAAACACAGCACTCCAGTACAGTATAAACTCAGCACTCCAGTACAGTACAAACACAACACTCCAGTACAGTACAAATGCAGAACTCCAGTACAGTTCAAACACAGCACTCCATTACAGTAAAAACACACCACTCCAGTACAGTACAGACACAGAACTCCAGTACAGTACAAACACAGCTCTCCAATACAGTACAAACACAGCACTCCAGTAGAGTACAAACACAGCACTCCTGTGCAGTATAAACAGAGCACTCCAGTGCAGTACAAACACAGCTCTCCAATTCATTACAAACACAGCTCTCCAATACTGTAGAAACACAGCACTCCAGTACAGTACAAACACAGCACTACAGTAGAGTACAAACACAGCACTCCTGTGCAGTATAAACACAGCACTCCAGTACAGTACAAACACAGCACTCCAGTACAGTACAAACTCAGCACTCCAGTACAGTACAAACACAACACTCCAGTACAGTACAAATGCAGAACTCCAGTACAGTTCAAACACAGCACTCCATTACAGTAAAAACACACCACTCCAGTACAGTACAGACACAGAACTCCAGTAGAGTACAAACACAGCTCTCCAATACAGTACAAACACAGCACTCCAGTAGAGTACAAACACAGCACTCCTGTGCAGTATAAACACAGCACTCCAGTACAGTACAAACACACCTCTCCAATTCATTACAAACACAGCTCTCCAATACAGTAGAAACACAGCACTCCAGTACAGTACAAACACAGCACTACAGTAGAGTACAAACACAGCACTCCTGTGCAGTATAAACACAGCACTCCAGTACAGTACAGACACAGAACTCCAAAATAGAAGACGCAAAACTCCAGTACAGTACAGATACAGCACTCCAGTAAAGTACAGACACAGCACTCCAGTTGAGTACAAATGCAGCACTCCAGTACAGTACAGACACAGCACTCCAGTACAGTAGAAACTGCACTTCAGTACAGCACAAGCACAGCACTCCAGTATGGTAGAAACACAGCACTCCAATACAGTACTGACACAGCACTCCAGTACAGTAAAGACACAGTGCTCCAGTACAGTACAGACACAGCACACCAGTACAGTACAAACACAGCACTCCTGTACAGTACAGACACAGCACTCCAATACAGTACAGACACAGCACTCATGTACAGTACAAACACAGCATTCCAGTACAGTACAGACACAGCTCTCCAATACAGTACAAGCACAGCACTCCAGTACAGTACAAATGCAGAACTCCAGTACAGTACAAACACAGCACTCCAGTACAGTACAAATGCAGAACTCCAGTACAGTACAAACACAGCACTCCATTACAGTAAAAACACACCACTCCAGTACAGTACAGACACAGAACTCCAGTACAGTACAAACACAGCTCTCCAATACAGTACAAACACAGCACTCCAGTAGAGTACAAACACAGCACCCCCGTGCAGTATAAACACAGCACTCCAGTACAGTACAAACACAGCTCTCCAATTCATTACAAACACAGCTTTCCAATACAGTAGAAACACAGCACTCCAGTACAGTACAGACACAGAACTCCAAAATAGAAGGCACAGAACTCCAGTACAGTACAGATACAACACTCCAGTAAACGACAGTACACAGTACTCCAGTATAGTACAAACAAAACACTCCAGATCAGTACAGACACTGCACTCCAGTTGAGTACAAATGCAGCACTCCAGTACAGTACAGACACAGCACTACAGTACAGTAGAAACTGCACTTCAGTACAGTACAAGCACAGCACTCCAGTACAGTACTGACACAGCACTCCAGTACAGTAAAAACACAGCACGACTGTACAGTACAGACAAAGAACTCCAAAATAGAAGACGCAGAACTCCAGTACAGTACAGATACAGGACTCCAGTAAAGTACAGTAAAAACACAGTTCTCCAGTACAGTACAAACAAAACACTCCAGTACAGTACAGACACAGCACTCCATTTGAGTACAAATGCAGCACTCCAGTACTGTACAGTCACAGCACTCCAGTACAGTAGAAACTGCACTTCAGTACAGTACAAGCACAGCACTCCAGTATGGTAGAAACACAGCACTCCAGTACAGTAAAGGCACAGTGCTCCAGTACAGTACAGAAACAGCTCTCCAGTACAATACAAACACAGCACTCCAGTACAGTACACACACAGCACTCCAGTACAGTACAAACACAGCACTCCAGTACAACATAAACACAGCTCTCCAATACAGTAGAAGCACTGCACTCCGGTACAGTACAGATTCAGCACTCCAGTACAGTATAAACACAGCACTCCAGTACAGTACAAACACAGCACTCCGGTACAGTACAAACACACCACTCCAGTACAGTACAAACACAGCACTCCAGTACAGTACAGACACAGAACTCCAAAATAGAAGACACAGAACTCCAGTACAGTACAGATACAACACTCCAGTAAACTACAGTACAAACACAGTACTCCAGTATAGTACAAACAAAACACTCCAGTACAGTACAGACACTGCACTCCAGTTCAGTACAAATGCAGCACTCCAGTACAGTACAGACACAGCACTCCAGTACAGTAGAAACTGCACTTCAGTACAGTACAAGCACAGCACTCCAGTATGGTACAAACACAGCACTCCAGTACAGTACTGACAGAGCACTCCAGTACAATACATACACAGCACTCCAGTACAGTACACACACAGCACTCCAGTACAGTAAAAACACAGCACTCCTGTACAGTACAGACACAGCACTCCAGTACAGTACAGACACAGCACTCCTGTACAGTACAAAGACAGCATTCCAGTACAATACAGACACTGCTCTCCAATACAGTACAAGCACAGCACTCCAGTACAGTACAAATGCAGAACTCCAGTACAGTACAAACACAGCACTCCAGTACAGTACAATCTCAGCCCTCCAGTACAGTACAAACACAACACTCCAGTACAGTACAAATGCAGAACTCCAGTGCAGTACAAGCACAGCACTCTAGTAAAGTACAAACACAGCACTCCAATACAGTACAGATTCAGCACTCCAGTACAGTATAAACACAGCACTCCAGTACAGTACAAACTCAGCACTCCAGTACAGTACTGACACAGCACTCCAGTACAGTAAAGACACAGTGCTCCAGTACAGTACAGACACAGCACTCCAGTACAATACAAACACAGCACTCCAGTACAGTACACATACAGCACTCCAGTAAACTACAGTACACAGTACTCCAGTATAGTACAAACAAACCACTCCAGATCAGTACAGACACTGCACTCCAGTTGAGTACAAATGCAGCACTCCAGTACAGTACAGACACAGCACTACAGTACAGTAGAAACTGCACTTCAGTACAGTATAAGCACAGCACTCCAGTATGGTACAAACACAGCACTCCAGTACAGTACTGACACAGCACTCCAGTACAATACATACACTGCACTCCAGTACAGTACACACACAGTACTCCAGTACAGTACAGTACAGACACAGCAGTCCAGTATAACATAAACACAGCACTCCAGTTCAGTACAGACACAGCACTCCAGTACAGTAAAAACACAGCACGACTGCACAGTACAAACACAGCACTCCAATACAGTACAGACACAGCACTCCTGTACAGTACAAACACAGCATTCCAGTACAGTACAGACACAGCTCTCCAATACAGTACAAGCACAGCACTCCAGTACAGTACAAATGCAGAACTCCAGTACAGTACAAACACAGCACTCCAGTACAGTACAAACTCAGCACTCCAGTAGAGTATAAACACAACACTCCAGTACAGTACAAATGCAGAACTCCAGTACAGTACAAAAACAGCACTCCATTACAGTAAAAACACACCACTCCAGAACAGTACAGACACAGAACTCCAGTATAGTACAAACACAGCTCTCCAGTACAGTACAGACAAAACACTCCAGTACAGTACAGACACAGCTCTCCAGTTGAGTACAAATGCAGCACTCCAGTACAGTACACACACAGCACTCCAGTACAGTACAGTACAGACACAGCAGACCAGTATAACATAAACACAGCACTCCAGTTCAGTATAGACACAGCATTCCAGTACAGTAAAAACACAGCACTCCTGTACAGTACAGACACAGCACTCCAGTACAGTACAGACACAGCACTCCTGTACAGTACAAACACAGCATTCCAGTACAGTACAGACACAGCTCTCCAATACAGTACAGACACAGCACTCCAATACAGTACAGACACAGCACTCCATTACAGTAGAATCTGCACTTCAGTACAGTACAAGCACAGCACTCCAGTATGGTAGAAACACAGCACTCCAATACAGTACTGACACAGCACTCCAGTACAGTAAAGTGCTCCATTACAGTACAGACACAGCACTCCAGTAGAGTACAAACACAGCACTCCAGTACAGTACAGACAAAGAACTCCAAAATAGAAGACGCAGAACTCCAGTACAGTACAGATACAGGACTCCAGTAAAGTACAGTAAAAACACAGTTCTCCAATACAGTACAAACAAAACACTCCAGTACAGTACAGACACAGCACTCCATTTGAGTACAAATGCAGCACTCCAGTACAGTACAGTCACAGCACTCCAGTACAGTAGAAACTGCACTTCAGTACAGTACAAGCACAGCACTCCAGTATGGTAGAAACACAGCACTCCAGTACAGTACTGACACAGCACTCCAGTACAGTAAAGACACAGTGCTCCAGTACAGTACAGTACAGACACAGCAGTCCAGTGCAACATAAACACAGCACTCCAGTACCGTACACATACAGCACTCCAGTAAACTACAGTACACAGTACTCCAGTATAGTACAAACAAAACACTCCAGATCAGTACAGACACTGCACTCCAGTTGAGTACAAATGCAGCACTCCAGTACAGTACAGACACAGCACTACAGTACAGTAGAAACTGCACTTCAGTACAGTACAAGCACAGCAGTCCAGTATGGTACAAACACAGCACTACAGTACAGTACTGACACAGCACTCCAGTACAATACATACACTGCACTCCAGTACAGTACACACACAGCACTCCAGTACAGTACAGTACAGACACAGCAGTCCAGTATAACATAAACACAGCTCTCCAATACAGTACAAACACAGCACTCCAGTAGAGTACAAACACAGCACTCCTGTGCAGTATAAACACAGCACTCCAGTACAGTACAAACACACCTCTCCAATTCATTACAAACACAGCTCTCCAATACAGTAGAAACACAGCACTCCAGTATAGTACAAACACAGCACTACAGTAGAGTACAAACACAGCACTCCTGTGCAGTATAAACACAGCACTCCAGTACAGTACAGACACAGAACTCCGGTACAGTACAAACACACCACTCCAGTACAGTACAAACACAGCACTCCTGTACAGTACAGACACAGAACTCCAAAATAGAAGACGCAAAACTCCAGTACAGTACAGATACAGCACTCCAGTAAAGTACAGACACAGCACTCCAGTTGAGTACAAATGCAGCACTCCAGTACAGTACAGACACAGCACTCCAGTACAGTAGAAACTGCACTTCAGTACAGCACAAGCACAGCACTCCAGTATGGTAGAAACACAGCACTCCAATACAGTACTGACACAGCACTCCAGTACAGTAAAGACACAGTGCTCCAGTACAGTACAGACACAGCACACCAGTACAGTACAAACACAGCACTCCTGTACAGTACAGACACAGCACTCCAATACAGTACAGACACAGCACTCCTGTACAGTACAAACACAGCATTTCAGTACAGTACAGACACAGCTCTCCAATACAGTACAAGCACAGCACTCCAGTACAGTACAAATGCAGAACTCCAGTACAGTACAAACACAGCACTCCAGTACAGTACAAATGCAGAAATCCAGTACAGTACAAACACAGCACTCCATTACAGTAAAAACACACCACTCCAGTACAGTACAGACACAGAACTCCAGTACAGTACAAACACAGCTCTCCAATACAGTACAAACACAGCACTCCAGTAGAGTACAAACACAGCACCCCCGTGCAGTATAAACACAGCACTCCAGTACAGTACAAACACAGCTCTCCAATTCATTACAAACACAGCTTTCCAATACAGTAGAAACACAGCACTCCAGTACAGTACAAACACAGCAATACAGTAGAGTACAAACGCAGCACTCCTGTGCAGTATAAACACAGCACTCCAGTACAGTACAGACACAGAACTCTGGTACAGTACAAACACACCACTCCAGTACAGTACAAGCACTGCACTCCGGTACAGTACAGATTCAGCACTCCAGTACAGTATAAACACAGCACTCCAGTACAGTACAAACACAGCACTCCGGTACAGTACAAACACACCACTCCAGTACAGTACAAACACAGCACTCCAGTACAGTACAGACACAGAACTCCAAAATAGAAGGCACAGAACTCCAGTACAGTACAGATACAACACTCCAGTAAACGACAGTACACAGTACTCCAGTATAGTACAAACAAAACACTCCACAACAGTACAGACACTGCACTCCAGTTGAGTACAAATGCAGCACTCCAGTACAGTACAGACACAGCACTCCAGTACAGTAGAAACTGCACTTCAGTACAGTACAAGCACAGCACTCCAGTACAGTACTGACACAGCACTCCAGTACAGTAAAAACACAGCACGACTGTACAGTACAGACACAGCACTCCAATACAGTACAGACACAGCTCTCCAATACAGTACAAGCACAGCACTCCAGTACAGTGCAAATGCAGAACTCCAGTACAGTACAGACACAGAACTCCAGTACAGTACAAACACAGCTCTCCAATACAGTACAAACACAGCACTCCAGTAGAGTACAAACACAGCACTCCTGTGCAGTATAAACACAGCACTCCAGTACAGTACAAACACAGCTCTCCAATTCATTACAAACACAGCTCTCCAATACAGTAGAAACACAGCACTCCAGTACAGTACAAACACAGCACTACAGTAGAGTACAAACACAGCACTCCTGTGCAGTATAAACACAGCACTCCAGTACAGTATAGACACAGAACTCCAAAATAGAAGACGCAAAACTCCAGTACAGTACAGATACAGCACTCCAGTAAAGTACAGACACAGCACTCCAGTTGAGTACAAATGCAGCACTCCAGTACAGTACAGACACAGCACTCCAGTACAGTAGAAACTGCACTTCAGTACAGTACAAGCACAGCACTCCAGTATGGTAGAAACACAGCACTCCAATACAGTACTGACACAGCACTCCAGTACAGTAAAGACACAGTGCTCCAGTACAGTACAGACACAGCACACCAGTACAGTACAAACACAGCACTCCAGTACAGTACAGACACAGAACTCCAAAATAGAAGACGCAGAACTCCAGTACAGTACAGATACAGCACTCCAGTAAAGTACAGTACAAACACAGTTCTCCAGTACAGTACAAACAAAACACTCCAGTACAGTACAGACACAGCACTCCAGTTGAGTACAAATGCAGCACTCCAGTACAGTACAGACACAGCACTCCAGTACAGTAGAAACTGCACTTCAGTACAGTACAAGCACAGCACTCTGGTATGGTAGAAACACAGCACTCCAATACAGTACTGACACAGCACTCCAGTACAGTAAAGACACAGTGCTCCAGTACAGTACAGACACAGCACTCCAGTACAGTACAAACACAGCACTCCAGTACAGTACAAACAAAACACTCCAGTACAGTACAGACACAGCTCCCCAGTTGAGTACAAATGCAGCACTCCAGTACAGTACACACACAGCACTCCAGTACAGTACAGTACAGACACAGCAGACCAGTATAACATAAACACAGCACTCCAGTTCAGTATACACACAGCATTCCAGTACAGTAAAAACACAGCACTCCTGTACAGTACAGACACAGCACTCCAGTACAGTACAGACACAGCACTCCTGTACAGTACAAACACAGCATTCCAGTACAGTACAGACACAGCTCTCCAATACAGTACAGACACAGCACTCCAATACAGTACAGACACAGCACTCCAGTACAGTAGAATCTGCACTTCAGTACAGTACAAGCACAGCACTCCAGTATGGTAGAAACACAGCACTCCAATACAGTACTGGCACAGCACTCCAGTACAGTAAAGACACAGTGCTCCAGTACAGTACAGACACAGCACTCCAGTAGAGTACAAACACAGCACTCCAGTACAGTACAGACAAAGAACTCCAAAATAGAAGACGCAGAACTCCAGTACAGTACAGATACAGGACTCCAGTAAAGTACAGTAAAAACACAGTTCTCCAGTACAGTACAAACAAAACACTCCAGTACAGTACAGACACAGCACTCCATTTGAGTACAAATGCAGCACTCCAGTACTGTACAGTCACAGCACTCCAGTACAGTAGAAACTGCACTTCAGTACAGTACAAGCACAGCACTCCAGTATGGTAGAAACACAGCACTCCAGTACAGTACTGACACAGCACTCCAGTACAGTAAAGGCACAGTGCTCCAGTACAGTACAGAAACAGCTCTCCAGTACAATACAAACACAGCACTCCAGTACAGTACACACACAGCACTCCAGTACAGTACAGTACAGACACAGCAGTCCAGTACAACATAAACACAGCACTCCAGTACGATACTAACACAGCACTCCAGTTCAGTACAGACACAGCACTCCAGTACAGTACAAACACAGCACTCCAGTACAGTAAAAACACAGCTCTCCAATACAGTAGAAGCACTGCACTCCGGTACAGTACAGATTCAGCACTCCAGTACAGTATAAACACAGCACTCCAGTACAGTACAAACACAGCACTCCGGTACAGTACAAACACACCACTCCAGTACAGTACAAGCACAGCACTCCAGTACAGTACAGACACAGAACTCCAAAATAGAAGACACAGAACTCCAGTACAGTACAGATACAACACTCCAGTAAACTACAGTACAAACACAGTACTCCAGTATAGTACAAACAAAACACTCCAGTACAGTACAGACACTGCACTCCAGTTCAGTACAAATGCAGCACTCCAGTACAGTACAGACACAGCACTCCAGTACAGTAGAAACTGCACTTCAGTACAGTACAAGCACAGCACTCCAGTATGGTACAAACACAGCACTCCAGTACAGTACTGACAGAGCACTCCAGTACAATACATACACAGCACTCCAGTACAGTACACACACAGCACTCCAGTACAGTAAAAACACAGCACTCCTGTACAGTACAGACACAGCACTCCAGTACAGTACAGACACAGCACTCCTGTACAGTACAAAGACAGCATTCCAGTACAATACAGACACTGCTCTCCAATACAGTACAAGCACAGCACTCCAGTGCAGTACAAATGCAGAACTCCAGTACAGTACAAACACAGCACTCCAGTACAGTACAATCTCAGCCCTCCAGTACAGTACAAACACAACACTCCAGTACAGTACAAATGCAGAACTCCAGTGCAGTACAAGCACAGCACTCTAGTAAAGTACAAACACAGCACTCCAATACAGTACAGATTCAGCACTCCAGTACAGTATAAACACAGCACTCCAGTACAGTACAAACTCAGCACTCCAGTACAGTACTGACACAGCACTCCAGTACAGTAAAGACACAGTGCTCCAGTACAGTACAGACACAGCACTCCAGTAGAATACAAACACAGCACTCCAGTACAGTACACATACAGCACTCCAGTAAACTACAGTACACAGTACTCCAGTATAGTACAAACAAAACACTCCAGATCAGTACAGACACTGCACTCCAGTTGAGTACAAATGCAGCACTCCAGTACAGTACAGACACAGCACTACAGTACAGTAGAAACTGCACTTCAGTACAGTATAAGCACAGCACTCCAGTATGGTACAAACACAGCACTCCAGTACAGTACACACACAGCACTCCAGTACAGTACAGTACAGACACAGCAGTCCAGTATAACATAAACACAGCACTCCAGTTCAGTACAGACACAGCACTCCAGTACAGTAAAAACACAGCACGACTGTACAGTACAAACACAGCACTCCAATACAGTACAGACACAGCACTCCTGTACAGTACAAACACAGCATTCCAGTACAGTACAGACACAGCTCTCCAATACAGTACAAGCACAGCACTCCAGTACAGTACAAATGCAGAACTCCAGTACAGTACAAACACAGCACTCCAGTACAGTACAAACTCAGCACTCCAGTAGAGTATAAACACAACACTCCAGTACAGTACAAATGCAGAACTCCAGTACAGTACAAACACAGCACTCCATTACAGTAAAAACACACCACTCCAGAACAGTACAGACACAGAACTCCAGTATAGTACAAACACAGCTCTCCAGTACAGTACAGACACAGAACTCCAAAATAGAAGGCACAGAACTCCAGTACAGTACAGATACAACACTCCAGTAAACGACAGTACACAGTACTCCAGTATAGTACAAACAAAACACTCCACAACAGTACAGACACTGCACTCCAGTTGA
Source organism: Hypanus sabinus (assembly GCF_030144855.1). Taxonomy (NCBI): domain Eukaryota; kingdom Metazoa; phylum Chordata; class Chondrichthyes; order Myliobatiformes; family Dasyatidae; genus Hypanus; species Hypanus sabinus. The sequence goes on from NW_026779238.1 coordinate 109,484, forward strand.
GTACAAATGCAGCACTCCAGTACAGTACAGACACAGCACTCCAGTACAGTAGAAACTGCACTTCAGTACAGTACAAGCACAGCACTCCAGTACAGTACTGACACAGCACTCCAGTACAGTAAAAACACAGCACGACTGTACAGTACAGACACAGCACTCCAATACAGTACAGACACAGCTCTCCAATACAGTACAAGCACAGCACTCCAGTACAGTGCAAATGCAGAACTCCAGTACAGTACAGACACAGAACTCCAGTACAGTACAAACACAGCTCTCCAATACAGTACAAACACAGCACTCCAGTAGAGTACAAACACAGCACTCCTGTGCAGTATAAACACAGCACTCCAGTACAGTACAAACACAGCTCTCCAATTCATTACAAACACAGCTCTCCAATACAGTAGAAACACAGCACTCCAGTACAGTACAAACACAGCGCTACAGTAGAGTACAAACACAGCACTCCTGTGCAGTATAAACACAGCACTCCAGTACAGTATAGACACAGAACTCCAAAATAGAAGACGCAAAACTCCAGTACAGTACAGATACAGCACTCCAGTAAAGTACAGACACAGCACTCCAGTTGAGTACAAATGCAGCACTCCAGTACAGTACAGACACAGCACTCCAGTACAGTAGAAACTGCACTTCAGTACAGTACAAGCACAGCACTCCAGTATGGTAGAAACACAGCACTCCAATACAGTACTGACACAGCACTCCAGTACAGTAAAGACACAGTGCTCCAGTACAGTACAGACACAGCACACCAGTACAGTACAAACACAGCACTCCATTACAGTACAGACACAGAACTCCAAAATAGAAGACGCAGAACTCCAGTACAGTACAGATACAGCACTCCAGTAAAGTACAGTACAAACACAGTTCTCCAGTACAGTACAAACAAAACACTCCAGTACAGTACAGACACAGCACTCCAGTTGAGTACAAATGCAGCACTCCAGTACAGTACAGACACAGCACTCCAGTACAACATAAACACAGCACTCCAGTACGATACTAACACAGCACTCCAGTTCAGTACAGACACAGCACTCCAGTACAGTACAAACACAGCACTCCAGTACAGTAAAAACATAGCTCTCCAATACAGTACAAGCACTGCACTCCGGTACAGTACAGATTCAGCACTCCAGTACAGTATAAACACAGCACTCCAGTACAGTACAAACACAGCACTCCGGTACAGTACAAACACACCACTCCAGTACAGAACAAACACTGCACTCCAGTACAGTACAGACACAGAACTCCAAAATAGAAGACACAGAACTCCAGTACAGTACAGATACAACACTCCAGTAAACTACAGTACAAACACAGTACTCCAGTATAGTACAAACAAAACACTCCAGTACAGTACAGACACTGCACTCCAGTTCAGTACAAATGCAGCACTCCAGTACAGTACAGACACAGCACTCCAGTACAGTAGAAACTGCACTTCAGTACAGTACAAGCACAGCACTCCAGTATGGTACAAACACAGCACTCCAGTACAGTACTGACAGAGCACTCCAGTACAATACATACACAGCACTCCAGTACAGTACACACACAGCACTCCAGTATAGTAAAAACACAGCACTCCTTTACAGTACAGACACAGCACTCCAGGACAGTACAGACACAGCACTCCTGTACAGTACAAAGACAGCATTCCAGTACAATACAGACACTGCTCTCCAATACAGTACAAGCACAGCACTCCAGTACAGTACAAATGCAGAACTCCAGTACAGTACAAACACAGCACTCCAGTACAGTACAAACTCAGCCCTCCAGTACAGTACAAACACAACACTCCAGTACAGTACAAATGCAGAACTCCAGTGCAGTACAAGCATAGCACTCTAGTAAAGTACAAACACAGCACTCCAGTACAGTACAGATTCAGCACTCCAGTACAGTATAAACACAGCACTCCAGTACAGTACAAACTCAGCACTCCAGTACAGTACTGACACAGCCCTCCAGTACAGTAAAGACACAGTGCTCCAGTACAGTACAGACACAGCACTCCAGTACAATACAAACACAGCACTCCAGTACAGTACACATACAGCACTCCAGTAAACTACAGTACACAGTACTCCAGTATAGTACAAACAAAACACTCCAGAACAGTACAGACACTGCACTCCAGTTGAGTACAAATGCAGCACTCCAGTACAGTACAGACACAGCACTCCAGTACAGTAGAAACTGCACTTCAGTACAGTACAAGCACAGCAGTCCAGTATGGTACAAACACAGCACTACAGTACAGTACTGAAACAGCACTCCAGTACAATACATACACTGCACTCCAGTACAGTACACACACAGCACTCCAGTACAGTACAGTACAGACACAGCAGTCCAGTATAACATAAACACAGCGCTCCAGTTCAGTACAGACACAGCACTCCAGTACAGTAAAAACACAGCACGACTGTACAGTACAGACACAGCATTCCAGTACAGTACAGACACAGCTCTCCATTACAGTACAAGCACAGCACTCCAGTACAGTACAAATGCAGAACTCCAGTACAGTACAAACACAGCACTCCAGTACAGTACAAATGCAGAACTCCAGTACAGTACAAACACAGCACTCCATTACAGTAAAAACACACCACTCCAGTACAGTACAGACACAGAACTCCAGTACAGTACAAATACAGCTCTCCAATACAGTACAAACACAGCACTCCAGTAGAGTACAAACACAGCACTCCTGTGCAGTATAAACACAGCACTCCAGTACAGTACAAACACAGCTCTCCAATTCATTACAAACACAGCTCTCCAATACAGTACAAACACAGCACTCCAGTTCAGTACAGACACAGCACTCCAGTACAGTAAAAACACAGCACGACTGTACAGTACAGACACAGCACTCCAATACAGTACAGACACAGCACTCCTGTACAGTACAAACACAGCATTCCAGTACAGTACAGACACAGCTCTCCAATACAGTACAAGCACAGCACTCCAGTACAGTACAAATGCAGAACTCCAGTACAGTACAAACACAGCACTCCAGTACAGTACAAACTCAGCACTCCAGTACAGTATAAACACAACACTCCAGTACAGTACAAATGCAGAACTCCAGTACAGTACAAACACAGCACTCCATTACAGTAAAAACACACCACTCCAGAACAGTACAGACACAGAACTCCAGTATAGTACAAACACAGCTCTCCAATACAGTACAAACACAGCACTCCAGTAGAGTACACACACAGCACTCCTGTGCAGTACAAACACACCACTCCAGTACAGTAAAAACACAGCTCTCCAATACAGTACAAACACAGCACTCCAGTACAGTACAGACAAAGAACTCCTAAATAGAAGACGCAGAACTCCAGTACAGTACAGATACAGGACTCCAGTAAAGTACAGTAAAAACACAGTTCTCCAGTACAGTACAAACAAAACACTCCAGTACAGTACAGACACAGCACTCCAGTTGAGTACAAACACAGCACTCCAATACAGTACTGACACAGCACTCCAGTACAGTAAAGACACAGTGCTCCAGTACAGTACAGACACAGCACTCCAGTACAGTACAAACACAGCACTCCAGTACAGTACAAACAAAACACTCCAGTACAGTACAGACACAGCTCTCCAGTTGAGTACAAATGCAGCACTCCAGTACAGTACGCACACAGCACTCCAGTACAGTACAGTACAGACACAGCAGACCAGTATAACATAAACACAGCACTCCAGTTCAGTATAGACACAGCATTCCAGTACAGTAAAAACAAAGCACTCCTGTACAGTACAGACACAGCACTCCAGTACAGTACAGACACAGCACTCCTGTACAGTACAAACACAGCATTCCAGTACAGTACAGACACAGCTCTCCAATACAGTACAGACACAGCTCTCCAATACAGTACAGACACAGCACTCCAATACAGTACAGACACAGCACTCCAGTACAGTAGAATCTGCACTTCAGTACAGTCCAAGCACAGCACTCCAGTATGGTAGAAACACAGCACTCCAATACAGTAAAGACACAGTGCTCCAGTACAGTACAGAAACAGCTCTCCAGTAGAGTACAAACACAGCACTCCAGTACAGTACACACACAGCACTCCAGTACAGTACAGTACAGACACAGCAGTCCAGTACAACATAAACACAGCACTCCAGTACGATACTAACACAGCACTCCAGTTCAGTACAGACACAGCACTCCAGTACAGTACAAACACAGCACTCCAGTACAGTAAAAACACAGCTCTCCAATACAGTACAGACACAGCACTCCAATACAATACAGACACAGCACTCCAGTACAGTAGAATCTGCACTTCAGTACAGTACAAGCACAGCACTCCAGTATGGTAGAAACACAGCACTCCAATACAGTACTGACACAGCACTCCAGTACAGTAAAGACACAGTGCTCCAGTACAGTACAGAAACAGCTCTCCAGTAGAGTACAAACACAGCACTCCAGTACAGTACACACACAGCACTCCAGTACAGTACAGTACAGACACAGCAGTCCAGTACAACATAAACACAGCACTCCAGTACGATACTAACACAGCACTCCAGTTCAGTACAGACACAGCACTCCAGTACAGTACAAACACAGCACTCCAGTACAGTAAAAACACAGCTCTCCAATACAGTACAAGCACTGCACTGGGGTACAGTACAGATTCAGCACTCCAGTACAGTATAAACACAGCACTCCAGTACAGTACAAACACAGCACTCCGGTACAGTACAAACACACCACTCCAGTACAGTACAAACACAGCACTCCAGTACAGTACAGACACAGAACTCCAAAATAGAAGACACAGAACTCCAGTACAGTACAGATACAACACTCCAGTAAACTACAGTACAAACACAGTACTCCAGTATAGTACAAACAAAACACTCCAGTACAGTACAGACACTGCACTCCAGTTCAGTACAAATGCAGCACTCCAGTACAGTACAGACACAGCACTCCAGTACAGTAGAAACTACACTTCAGTACAGTACAAGCACAGCACTCCAGTATGGTACAAACACAGCACTCCAGTACAGTACTGACAGAGCACTCCAGTACAATACATACACAGCACTCCAGTACAGTACACACACAGCACTCCAGTACAGTAAAAACACAGCACTCCTGTACAGTACAGACACAGCACTCCAGTACAGTACAGACACAGCACTCCTGTACAGTACAAACACAGCATTCCAGTACAATACAGACACTGCTCTCCAATACAGTACAAGCACAGCACACCAGTACAGTACAAATGCAGAACTCCAGTACAGTACAAACACAGCACTCCAGTACAGTACAAACTCAGCCCTCCAGTACAGTACAAACACAACACTCCAGTACAGTACAAATGCAGAACTCCAGTGCAGTACAAGCACAGCACTCTAGTAAAGTACAAACACAGCACTCCAGTACAGTACAGATTCAGCACTCCAGTACAGTATAAACACAGCACTCCAGTACAGTACAAACTCAGCACTCCAGTACAGTACTGACACAGCACTCCAGTACAGTAAAGACACAGTGCTCCAGTACAGTACAGACACAGCACTCCAGTACAATACAAACACAGCACTCCAGTACAGTACACATACAGCACTCCAGTAAACTACAGTACACAGTACTCCAGTATAGTACAAACAAAACACTCCAGAACAGTACTGACACTGCACTCCAGTTGAGTACAAATGCAGCACTCCAGTACAGTACAGACACAGCACTCCAGTACAGTAGAAACTGCACTTCAGTACAGTACAAGCACAGCACTCCAGTATCGTACAAACACAGCACTCCAGTACAGTACTGACACAGCACTCCAGTACAATACATACACTGCACTCCAGTACAGTACACACACAGCACTCCAGTACAGTACAGTCGCAGCAGTCCAGTATAACATAAACACAGCACTCCAGTTCAGTACAGACACAGCACTCCAGTACAGTAAAAACACAGCACGACTGTACAATACAGACACAGCACTCCAATACAGTACAGACACAGCACTCCTGTACAGTACAAACACAGCATTCCAGTACAGTACAGACACAGCTCTCCAATACAGTACAAGCACAGCACTCCAGTACAGTACAAATGCAGAACTCCAGTACAGTACAAACACAGCACTCCAGTACAGTACAAACTCAGCACTCCAGTACAGTATAAACACAACACTCCAGTACAGTACAAATGCAGAACTCCAGTACAGTACAAACACAGCACTCCATTACAGTAAAAACACACCACTCCAGAACAGTACAGACACAGAACTCCAGTATAGTACAAACACAGCTCTCCAATACAGTACAAACACAGCACTCCAGTAGAGTACACACACAGCACTCCTGTGCAGTACAAACACACCACTCCAGTACAGTAAAAACACAGCTCTCCAATACAGTACAAACACAGCACTCCAGTACAGTACAGACAAAGAACTCCAAAATAGAAGACGCAGAACTCCAGTACAGTACAGATACAGGACTCCAGTAAAGTACAGTAAAAACACAGTTCTCCAGTACAGTAAAAACACAGTTCTCCAGTACAGTACAGACACAGCACTCCAGTTGAGTACAAACACAGCACTCCAATACAGTACAGACACAGCACTCCAGTACAGTACAAACACAGCACACCAGTACAGTACAAACAAAACACTCCAGTACAGTACAAACAAAACACTCCAGTACAGTACAAACAAAACACTCCAGTGCAGTACAAGCACAGCACTCCAGTATGGTACAAACACAGCACTCCAGTACAGTACAAACACAGCACTCCAGTACAGTACAGACAAAGAACTCCAAAATAGAAGACGCAGAACTCCAGTACCGTACAGATACAGGACTCCAGTAAAGTACAGTAAAAACACAGTTCTCCAGTACAGTACAAACAAAACACTCCAGTACAGTACAGACACAGCACTCCAGTTGAGTACAAACACAGCACTCCAATACAGTACTGACACAGCACTCCAGTACAGTAAAGACACAGTGCTCCAGTACAGTACAGACACAGTGCTCCAGTACAGTACAGACACAGCACTCCAGTTCAGTACAAATGCAGCACTCCAGTACAGTACAGACACAGCACTCCAGTACAGTACAAACAAAACACTCCAGTACAGTACACACACAGCACTCCAGTATGGTACAAACACAGCACTCCAGTACAGTACTGACAGAGCACTCCAGTACAATACATACACAGCACTCCAGTACAGTACACACACAGCACTCCAGTACAGTAAAAACACAGCACTCCTGTACAGTACAGACACAGCACTCCTGTACAGTACAAACACAGCATTCCAGTACAATACAGACACTGCTCTCCAATACAGTACAAGCACAGCACTCCAGTACAGTACAAATGCAGAACTCCAGTACAGTACAAACACAGCACTCCAGTACAGTACAAACTCAGCACTCCAGTACAGTACAAACACAACACTCCAGTACAGTACAAATGCAGAACTCCAGTGCAGTACAAGCACAGCACTCTAGTAAAGTACAAACACAGCACTCCAGTACAGTACAGATTCAGCACTCCAGTACAGTATAAACACAGCACTCCAGTACAGTACAAACTCAGCACTCCAGTACAGTACTGACACAGCACTCCAGTACAGTAAAGACACAGTGCTCCAGTACAATACAGACACAGCACTCCAGTACAATACAAACACAGCACTCCAGTACAGTACACATACAGCACTCCAGTAAACTACAGTACACAGTACTCCAGTATAGTACAAACAAAACACTCCACAACAGTACAGACACTGCACTCCAGTTGAGTACAAATGCAGCACTCCAGTACAGTACAGACACAGCACTCCAGTACAGTAGAAACTGCACTTCAGTACAGTACAAGCACAGCACTCCAGTATGGTACAAACACAGCACTCCAGTACAGTACAGATTCAGCACTCCAGTACAGTATAAACACAGCACTCCAGTACAGTACACATACAGCACTCCAGTAAACTACAGTACACAGTACTCCAGTATAGTACAAACAAAACACTCCACAACAGTACAGACACTGCACTCCAGTTGAGTACAAATGCAGCACTCCATTACAGTACAGACACAGCACTCCAGTACAGTAGAAACTGCACTTCAGTACAGTACAAGCACAGCACTCCAGTATGGTACAAACACAGCACTCCAGTACAGTACAGATTCAGCACTCCAGTACAGTATAAACACAGCACTCCAGTACAGTACACATACAGCACTCCAGTAAACTACAGTACACAGTACTCCAGTATAGTACAAACAAAACACTCCACAACAGTACAGACACTGCACTCCAGTTGAGTACAAATGCAGCACTCCAGTACAGTACAGACACAGCACTCCAGTACAGTAGAAACTGCACTTCAGTTCAGTACAAGCACAGCACTCCAGTATGGTACAAACACAGCACTCCAGTACAGTACAGATTCAGCACTCCAGTACAGTATAAACACAGCACTCCAGTACAGTACAAACTCAGCACTCCAGTACAGTACTGACACAGCACTCCAGTACAGTAAAGACACAGTGCTCCAGTACAGTACAGACACAGCACTCCAGTACAATACAAACACAGCACTCCAGTACAGTACACACACAGCACTCCAGTACAGTACAGTACAGACACAGCAGTCCAGTACAACATAAACACAGCACTCCAGTACAATACTAACACAGCACTCCAGTTCAGTACAAACACAGCACTCCAGTACAGTACAAACACACCACTCCAGTACAGTACAAACACTGCACTCCAGTATAGTATTGACACAGCACTCCAGTACAGTAAAGACACAGTGCTCCAGTACAGTACAGACACTGCACTCCAGTTGAGTACAAATGCAGCACTCCAGTACAGTACAGACACAGCACTCCAGTACAGTAGAAACTGCACTTCAGTACAGTACAAGCACAGCACTCCAGTATGGTAGAAACACAGCACTCCAGTACAGTATTGACAGAGCACTCCAGTACAGTAAAGACACAGTGCTCCAGTACAGTACAGACACAGCACTCCAGTACAATACAAACACAGCACTCCAGTACAGTACACACACAGCACTCCAGTACAGTACAGTACAGACACAGCAGTCCAGTACAACATAAACACAGCACTCCAGTACAATACTAACACAGCACTCCAGTTCAGTACAAACACAGCACTCCAGTACAGTACAAACACACCACTCCAGTACAGTACAAACACTGCACTCCAGTATAGTATTGACACAGCACTCCAGTACAGTAAAGACACAGTGCTCCAGTACAGTACAGACACAGCACTCCAGTACAACATAAACACAGCACTCCAGTACAATACTAACACAGCACTCCAGTTCAGTACAAACACAGCAATCCAGTACAGTACAAACACACCACTCCAGTACAGTACAAACACTGCACTCCAGTACAGTATTGACACAGCACCCCAGTACAGTAAAGACACAGTGCTCCAGTACAGTACAGACACAGCACTCCAGTACAATACAAACACAGCACTCCAGTACAGTACACACACAGCACTCCAGTACAGTACAGTACAGACACAGCAGTCCAGTACAACATAAACACAGCACTCCAGTACAATACTAACACAGCACTCCAGTTCAGTACAAACACAGCACTCCAGTACAGTACAAAACACACCACTCCAGTAGAGTACAAACACTGCACTCCAGTACAGTACAAACACTGCACTCCGGTACAGTACAGATTCAGCACTCCAGTACAGTATAAACACAGCACTCCAGTACAGTACAAACACAGCACTCCGGTACAGTACAAACACACCACTCCAGTACAGTACAAACACTGCACTCCAGTACAGTACAAACACTGCACTCCGGTACAGTACAGATTCAGCACTCCAGTACAGTATAAACACAGCACTCCAGTACAGTACAAACACAGCACTCCGGTACAGTACAAACACACCACTCCAGTACAGTACAAACACTGCACTCCAGTACAGTACAGGCACAGAACTCCAAAATAGAAGACACAGAACTCCAGTACAGTACAAACACAGCACTCCAGTACAGTAAAGACACAGTGCTCCAGTACAGTACAGTACAGACACAGCACTCCAGTACAGTACAAACACAGCACTCCAGCACAGTACAAACACAGCACTCTAGTACAGTACAAACACTGCACTCCAGTACAGTACAAACTCAGCACTCCAGTACAGTACAAACACAGCTCTCCAATACAGTTCAAACACAGCACTCCAGTACAGTACAGGCACACCACTCCAGTAAAATACAGACACAGCACTCCAGAACAGTCCAGATACAGAACTCCAAAATAGAAGACACAGAACTCCAGTACAGTACAAACACAACACTCCAGTACAGTACAAACACAGCACTCCAGTACAGTATAAACACAGCACTCCAGTGCCATATGAACACAGCACTACAGTACAGTACAAACCCAAAAACTCCGGTAGAGAACAAACACAGCACTCCAATACAGAACAAACACAACACTCCAGCACAGTACAAACCCAGCACTCCAGTACAGTGCAGATTCTGCACTCCAGTACAGTATAAATACAGTACTCCAGTACAGTACAAACACAGCACTCCAGTACAGTACAAACACAGCACGTCAGTACAGTACAGATTCAGCACTCCAGTACAGTATAAACTCAATACTCCAATACAGTATAAACACAGCACGCCAGTACAGTACAGATTCAGCACTCCAATACAGTACAAACACAGCTCTCCAGTACAGTTCAAACACAGCACTCCAGTACAGTACAAACACAGCATTCCAGTGGAATACAAACACAGCACTCCAGTACAATACAGTTCAGACAACGCACTCCAGTACAACATAAACACAGCACTCCAGTACAATACTAACACAGCACTCCAGTTCAGTACAAACACAGCACTCCTGTACAGTACAAACACACCACTCCAGTACAGTACAAACACTGCACTCCAGTACAGTACAAACACTGCACTCCGGTACAGTACAGATTCAGCACTCCAGTACAGTATAAACACAGCACTCCAGTACAGTACAAACACAGCACTCCGGTAGAAAACAAACACAGCACTCCAATGCAGAACAAAAACAACACTCCAGCACAGTACAAACCCAGCACTCCAGTACAGTGCAGATTCTGCACTCCAGTACATTATAAATACAGTACTCCAGTACAGTACAAACACAGCACTCCAGTACATTACAAACACAGCACGTCAGTACAGTACAAACACTACAGTACAGTACAAACACAGCATTCCAGTATAATACAAACACAGCATTACAGTACAGTACAAACACAGCACTCCAGTACAGTACAAACACAGCTCTCCAGTACAGTACAAATGCAGAACTCCAGTACAGTACAAACACAGCACTCCAGTACAGTACAGATTCAGCACTCCAGTACAGTATAAACACAGCACTCCAGTACAGTACAAACTCAGCACTCCAGTACAGTACAAACACAGCACTCGAGTACAGTACAGATGCAGCACTCCAGTACAGTATAAACACAGCACTCCAATACAGTATAAACACAGCACTCCAGTACAGTACAAACACAGCTCTCCAATACAGTACAAGCACAGCACTCCGGTACAGTACAGATTCAGCACTCCAGTACAGTATAAACACAGCACTCCAGTACAGTACAAACTCAGCTTTACAATACAGTACAAACACAGCTCTCCATTACAGTACTAACACAGCACTCCAGTACTGTACAAATACAGCACTCCAGTGCAGTGCAGCCACAGCACTCCAGTACAGTCCAGACACAGCACTCCAGTACTGTAGACACAGCACTCCAGTACAGTAAAAACACACCACTCCAGTACAGTACAGACACAGAGCTCCAGTACAGTACAAACACAGCTCTCCAATACAGTACAAACACAGCACTCCAGTACAGTACAAACAGAGCACTCCAGTACAGTACAAACACAGCTCTCCAATTCATTACAAACACAGCTCTCCAATACAGTAGAAACACAGCACTCCAGTACAGTACAAAGACAGCACTACAGTAGAGTACAAACACAGCACTCCTGTGCAGTATGAACACAGCACTCCAGTACAGTAGAGACACAGAACTCCGGTACAGTACAAACACACCACTCCAGTACAGTACAAACACAGCACTCCAGTACAGTACAGACACAGAACTCCAAAATAGAAGACGCAGAACTCCAGTACAGTACCGATACAGCACTCCAGTAAAGTACAGTATAAACAAAGTACTCCAGTACAGTACGAAACAAAACACTCCAGTACAGTACAGACACAGCACTCCAGTACAGTACAAACACACCACTCCAGTACAGTACAAACACTGCACTCCAGTACAGTATTGACACAGCACTCCAGTACAGTAAAGACACAGTGCTCCAGTACAGTACAGACACAGCACTCCAGTACAACATAAACACAGCACTCCAGTACAATACTAACACAGCACTCCAGTTCAGTACAATCACAGCACTCCAGTACAGTACAAACACACCACTCCAGTACAGTACAAACACTGCACTCCAGTACAGTATTGACACAGCACCCCAGTACAGTAAAGACACAGTGCTCCAGTACAGTACAGACACAGCACTCCAGTACAATACAAACACAGCACTCCAGTACAGTACACACACAGCACTCCAGTACAGTACAGTACAGACACAGCAGTCCAGTACAACATAAACACAGCACTCCAGTACAATACTAACACAGCACTCCAGTTCAGTACAAACACAGCACTCCAGTACAGTACAAAACACACCACTCCAGTAGAGTACAAACACAGCACTCCAGTACAGTACAAACACTGCACTCCGGTACAGTACAGATTCAGCACTCCAGTACAGTATAAACACAGCACTCCAGTACAGTACAAACACAGCACTCCGGTACAGTACAAACCCAAAAACTCCGGTAGAGAACAAACACAGCACTCCAATACAGAACAAACACAACACTCCAGCACAGTACAAACCCAGCACTCCAGTACAGTGCAGATTCTGCACTCCAGTACAGTATAAATACAGTACTCCAGTACAGTACAAACACAGCACTCCAGTACAGTACAAACACAGCACGTCAGTACAGTACAGATTCAGCACTCCAGTACAGTATAAACACAATACTCCAATACAGTATAAACACAGCACTCCAGTACAGTACAGATTCAGCACTCCAATACAGTACAAACACAGCTCTCCAGTACAGTTCAAACACAGCACTCCAGTACAGTACAAACACAGCATTCCAGTGGAATACAAACACAGCACTCCAGTACAGTACAGTTCAGACAACGCACTCCAGTACAACATAAACACAGCACTCCAGTACAATACTAACACAGCACTCCAGTTCAGTACAAACACAGCACTCCGGTGCAGTACAAACACTCCACTCCAGTACAGTACAAACACTGCACTCCAGTACAGTACAAACACTGCACTCCGGTACAGTACAGATTCAGCACTCCAGTACAGTATAAACACAGCACTCCAGTACAGTACAAACACAGCACTCCGGTAGAGAACAAACACAGCACTCCAATACAGAACAAACACAACACTCCAGCACAGTACAAACCCAGCACTCCAGTACAGTGCAGATTCTGCACTCCAGTACATTATAAATACAGTACTCCATTACAGTACAAACACAGCACTCCAGTACATTACAAACACAGCACGTCAGTACAGTACAAACACAGCATTCCAGTATAATACAAACACAGCATTACAGTACAGTACAAACACAGCACTCCAGTACAGTACAAACACAGCTCTCCAGTACAGTACAAACACAGCACTCCAGTACAGTACAGACACAGAACTCCGGTACAGTACAAACACACCACTCCAGTACAGTACAGTACAGACACAGCAGTCCAGTACAACATAAACACAGCACTCCAGTACAATACTAACACAGCACTCCAGTTCAGTACAAACACAGCATTCCGGTACAGTACAAACACACCACTCCAGTGCAGTAGAAACACTGCACTCCAGTACAGTACAAACACTGCACTCCGGTACAGTACAGATTCAGCACTCCAGTACAGTATAAACACAGCACTGCAGCACAGTACAAACACAGCACTCCGGTAGAGAACAAATACAGCACTCCAATACAGAACAAACACAACACTCCAGCACAGTACAAACCCAGCACTCCAGTACAGTGCAGATTCTGCACTCAGTACATTTTAAATACAGTACTCCAGTACAGTACAAACACAGCACTCCAGTACATTACAAACACAGCACGTCAGTACAGTACAAACACTACAGTACAGTACAAACACAGCATTCCAGTATAATACAAACACAGCATTACAGTACAGTACAAACACAGCACTCCAGTACAGTACAAACACAGCTCTCCAGTACAGTACAAATGCAGAACTCCAGTAGAGTACAAACACAGCACTCCAGTACAGTACAGATTCAGCACTCCAGTACAGTACAAACACAGCACTCCAGTACAGTACAGATTCAGCACTCCAGTACAGTATAAACACAGCACTCCAATACAGTATAAACACAGCACTCCAGTACAGTACAAACACAGCTCTCCAATACAGTACAAGCACAGCACTCCGGTACAGTACAGATTCAGCACTCCAGTACAGTATAAACACAGCACTCCAGTACAGTACAAACTCAGCATTACAATACAGTACAAACACAGCTCTCCAATACAGTACAAACACAGCACTCCAGTACTGTACAAATACAGCACTCCAGTGCTGTGCAGCAACAGCACTCCAGTACAGTCCAGACACAGCACTCCAGTACTGTAGACACAGTACTCCAGTACAGTAAAAACACACCACTCCAGTACAGTACAGACACAGAGCTCCAGTACAGTACAAACACAGCTCTCCAATACAGTACAAACACAGCACTCCAGTAGAGTACAAACACAGCACTCCTGTGCAGTATAAACACAGCACTCCAGTACAGTACAAACACAGCTCTCCAATTCATTACAAACACAGCTCTCCAATACAGTAGAAACACAGCACTCCAGTACAGTACAAAGACAGCACTACAGTAGAGTACAAACACAGCACTCCTGTGCAGTATGAACACAGCACTACAGTACAGTACAGACACAGAACTCCAGTACAGTACAAACACACCACTCCAGTACAGTACAAACACAGCACTCCAGTACAGTACAAACACACCACTCCAGTACAGTAGAAACACTGCACTCCAGTACAGTACAGACACAGCACTCCAGTACAATACAAACACAGCACTCCAGTACAGTACACACACAGCACTCCAGTACAGTACAGTACAGACACAGCAGTCCAGTACAACATAAACACAGCACTCCAGTACAATACTAACACAGCACTCCAGTTCAGTACAAACACAGCACTCCAGTACAGTACAAACACACCACTCCAGTACAGTAGAAACACTGCACTCCAGTACAGTATTGACACAGCACTCCAGTACAGTAAAGACACAGTGCTCCAGCACAGTACAGACACAGCACTCCAGTACAATACAAACACAGCACTCCAGTACAGTACACACACAGCACTCCAGTACAGTACAGTACAGACACAGCAGTCCAGTACAACATAAACACAGCACTCCAGTACAATACTAACACAGCACTCCAGTTCAGTACAAACACAGCACTCCAGTACAGTACAAACACACCACTCCAGTACAGTACAAACACTGCACTCCAGTACAGTACAAACACTGCACTCCGGTACAGTACAGATTCAGCACTCCAGTACAGTATAAACACAGCACTCCAGTACAGTACAAACACAGCACTCCGGTACAGAACAAACCCAAAAACTCCGGTAGAGATGAAACACAGCACTCCAATACAGAACAAACACAACACTCCAGCACAGTACAAACCCAGCACTCCGGTACAGTGCAGATTCTGCACTCCAGTACAGTATAAATACAGTACTCCAGTACAGTACAAACACAGCACGTCAGTACAGTACAGATTCAGCACTCCAGTACAGTATAAACACAATACTCCAATACAGTATAAAAACAGCACTCCAGTACAGTACAGATTCAGCACTCCAATACAGTACAAACACAGCTCTCCAGTACAGTTCAAACACAGCACTCCAGTACAGTACAAACACAGCATTCCAGTGGAATACAAACACAGCACTCCAGTACAGTACAGTTCAGACAACGCACTCCAGTACAACATAAACACAGCACTCCAGTACAATACTAACACAGCACTCCAGTTCAGTACAAACACAGCACTCCGGTACAGTACAAACACACCACTCCAGTACAGTACAAACACTGCACTCCAGTACAGTACAAACACTGCACTCCGGTACAGTACAGATTCAGCACTCCAGTACAGTATAAACACAGCACTCCAGTACAGTACAAACACAACACTCCAGCACAGTACAAACCCAGCACTCCAGTACAGTGCAGATTCTGCACTCCAGTACATTATAAATACAGTAATCCAGTACAGTACAAACACAGCACTCCAGTACATTACAAACACAGCACGTCAGTACAGTACAAACACAGCATTCCAGTATAATACAAACACAGCATTACAGTACAGTACAAACACAGCACACCAGTACAGTACAAACACAGCTCTCCAGTACAGTACAAACACAGCACTCCAGTACAGTACAGACACAGAACTCCGGTACAGTACAAACACACCACTCCAGTACAGTACAGTACAGACACAGCAGTCCAGTACAACATAAACACAGCACTCCAGTACAATACTAACACAGCACTCCAGTTCAGTACAAACACAGCACACCGGTACAGTACAAACACACCACTCCAGTACAGTACAAACACTGCACTCCAGTACAGTACAAACACTGCACTCCAGTACAGTATAAACACAGCACTCCAGTACAGTACAGTACAGACACAGCAGTCCAGTACAACATAAACACAGCACTCCAGTACAATACTAACACAGCACTCCAGTTCAGTACAAACACAGCACTCCAGTACAGTACAAACACACCACTCCAGTACAGTACAAACACTGCACTCCAGTACAGTACAAACACTGCACTCCGGTACAGTACAGATTCAGCACTCCAGTACAGTATAAACACAGCACTCCAGTACAGTACAAACACAGCACTCCGGTACAGTACAAACACACCACTCCAGTACAGTACAAACACTGCACTCCAGTACAGTACAGACACAGAACTCCAAAATAGAAGACACAGAACTCCTGTACAGTACAGATACAGCACTCCAGTAAACTACACTACAAACACAGTACTCCAGTACAGTACAAACAAAACACTCCAGTACAATACAAACACAGCACTCCAGTACAGTACACACACAGCACTCCAGTACAGTACAGTACAGACACAGCAGTCCAGTACAACATAAACACAGCACTCCAGTACAATACTAACACAGCACTCCAGTTCAGTACAAACACAGCACTCCAGTACAGTACAAACACACCATTCCAGTACAGTACAAACACTGCACTCCGGTACAGTACAGATTCAGCACTCCAGTACAGTATAAACACAGCACTCCAGTACAGTACAAACACAGCACTCCGGTACAGTACAACCCCCAAAACTCCGGTAGAGAACAAACACAGCACTCCAATACAGAACAAACACAACACTCCAGCACAGTACAAACCCAGCACTCCAGTACAGTACAGACACAGAACTCCGGTACAGTACAAACACACCACTCCAGTACAGTACAGTACAGACACAGCAGTCCAGTACAACATAAACACAGCACTCCAGTACAATACTAACACAGCACTCCAGTTCAGTACAAACACAGCTCTCCGGTACAGTACAAACACACCACTCCAGTACAGTACAAACACTGCACTCCAGTACAGTACAAACACTGCACTCCAGTACAGTATAAACACAGCACTCCAGTACAGTACAGTACAGACACAGCAGTCCAGTACAACATAAACACAGCACTCCAGTACAATACTAACACTGCACTCCAGTTCAGTACAAACACAGCACTCCAGTACAGTACAAACACACCACTCCAGTACAGTACAAACACTGCACTCCAGTACAGTAGAAACACTGCACTCCGGTACAGTACAGATTCAGCACTCCAGTACAGTATAAACACAGCACTCCAGTACAGTACAAACACAGCACTCCGGTACAGTACAAACACACCACTCCAGTAC
Source organism: Hypanus sabinus (assembly GCF_030144855.1). Lineage (NCBI taxonomy): Eukaryota > Metazoa > Chordata > Chondrichthyes > Myliobatiformes > Dasyatidae > Hypanus > Hypanus sabinus. The sequence continues at coordinate 127,790 of NW_026779238.1, forward strand.
AGTACAAACACTGCACTCCAGTACAGTACAGACACAGAACTCCAAAATAGAAGACACAGAACTCCTGTACAGTACAGATACAGCACTCCAGTAAACTACACTACAAACACAGTACTCCAGTACAGTACAAACAAAACACTCCAGTACAATACAAACACAGCACTCCAGTACAGTACACACACAGCACTCCAGTGCAGTACAGTACAGACACAGCAGTCCAGTACAACATAAACACAGCACTCCAGTACAATACTAACACAGCACTCCAGTTCAGTACAAACACAGCACTCCAGTACAGTACAAACACACCACTCCAGTACAGTACAAACACTGCACTCCGGTACAGTACAGATTCAGCACTCCAGTACAGTATAAACACAGCACTCCAGTACAGTACAAACACAGTACTCCGGTACAGTACAACCCCAAAAACTCCGGTAGAGAACAAACAAAGCACTCCAATACAGAACAAACACAACACTCCAGCACAGTACAAACCCAGCACTCCAGTACAGTGCAGATTCTGCACTCCAGTACAGTATAAATACAGTACTCCAGTACAGTACAAACACAGCACGTCAGTACAGTACAGATTCAGCACTCCAGTACAGTATAAACACAGCACTCCAGTACAGTACAAACTCAGCTTTACAATACATTACAAACTCAGCTCTCCAATACAGTACAAACACAGCACTCCAGTACTGTACAAATACAGCACTCCAGTGCAGTGCAGCCACAGCACTCCAGTACAGTCCAGACACAGCACTCCAGTACTGTAGACACAGCACTCCAGTACAGTAAAAACACACCACTCCAGTACAGTACAGACACAGAGCTCCAGTACAGTACAAACACAGCTCTCCAATACAGTACAAACACAGCACTCCAGTACAGTACAAACACAGCACTCCAGTACAGTACAAACACAGCTCTCCAATTCATTACAAACACAGCTCTCCAATACAGTAGAAACACAGCACTCCAGTACAGTACAAAGACAGCACTACAGTAGAGTACAAACACACCACTCCTGTGCAGTATGAACACAGCACTACAGTACAGTACAGACACAGAACTCCGGTACAGTACAAACACACCACTCCAGTACAGTACAAACACAGCACTCCAGTACAGTACAAACACACCACTCCAGTACAGTAGAAACACTGCACTCCAGTACAGTATTGACACAGCACTCCAGTACAGTAAAGACACAGTGCTCCAGTACAGTACCGACACAGCACTCCAGTACAATACAAACACAGCACTCCAGTACAGTACACACACAGCACTCCAGTACAGTACAGTACAGACAAAGCAGTCCAGTACAACATAAACACAGCACTCCAGTACAATACTAACACAGCACTCCAGTTCAGTACAAACACAGCACTCCAGTACAGTACAAACACACCACTCCAGTACAGTAGAAACACTGCACTCCAGTACAGTATTGACACAGCACTCCAGTACAGTAAAGACACAGTGCTCCAGCACAGTACAGACACAGCACTCCAGTACAATACAAACACAGCACTCCAGTACAGTACACACACAGCACTCCAGTACAGTACAGTACAGACACAGCTGTCCAGTACAACATAAACACAGCACTCCAGTACAATACTAACACAGCACTCCAGTTCAGTACAAACACAGCACTCCAGTACAGAATAAACACACCACTCCAGTACAGTACAAACACTGCACTCCAGTACAGTACAAACACTGCACTCCGGGACAGTACAGATTCAGCACTCCAGTACAGTATAAACACAGCACTCCAGTACAGTACAAACACAGCACTCCGGTACAGTACAAACCCAAAAACTCCGGTAGAGAACAAACACAGCACTCCAATACAGAACAAACACAACACTCCAGCACAGTACAAACCCAGCACTCCAGTACAGTGCAGATTCTGCACTCCAGTACAGTATAAATACAGTACTCCAGTACAGTACAAACACAGCACGTCAGTACAGTACAGATTCAGCACTCCAGTACAGTATAAACACAATACTCCAATACAGTATAAACACAGCACTCCAGTACAGTACAGATTCAGCACTCCAATACAGTACAAACACAGCTCTCCAGTACAGTTCAAACACAGCACTCCAGTACAGTACAAACACAGCATTCCAGTGGAATACAAACACAGCACTCCAGTACAGTACAGTTCAGACAACGCACTCCAGTACAACATAAACACAGCACTCCAGTACAATACTAACACAGCACTCCAGTTCAGTACAAACACAGCACTCCGGTACAGTACAAACACACCACTCCAGTACAGTACAAACACTGCACTCCAGTACAGTACAAACACTGCACTCCGGTACAGTACAGATTCAGCACTCCAGTACAGTATAAACACAGCACTCCAGTACAGTACAAACACAGCACTCCGGTAGAGAACAAAAACACAGCACTCCAATACAGAACAAACACAACACTCCAGCACAGTACAAACCCAGCACTCCAGTACAGTGCAGATTCTGCACTCCAGTACATTATAAATACAGTACTCCAGTACAGTACAAACACAGCACTCCAGTACATTACAAACACAGCACGTCAGTACAGTACAAACACAGCATTCCAGTATAATACAAACACAGCATTACAGTACAGTACAAACACAGCACTCCAGTACAGTACAAACACAGCTCTCCAGTACAGTACAAACACAGCACTCCAGTACAGTACAGACACAGAACTCCGGTACAGTACAAACACACCACTCCAGTACAGTACAGTACAGACACAGCAGTCCAGTACAACATAAACACAGCACTCCAGTACAACACTAACACAGCACTCCAGTTCAGTACAAACACAGCACTCCGGTACAGTACAAACACACCACTCCAGTACAGTACAAACACTGCACTCCAGTACAGTACAAACACTACACTCCAGTACAGTATAAACACAGCACTCCAGTACAGTACAGTACAGACACAGCAGTCCAGTACAACATAAACACAGCACTCCAGTACAATACTAACACAGCACTCCAGTTCAGTACAAACACAGCACTCCAGTACAGTACAAACACACCACTCCAGTACAGTACAAACACTGCACTCCAGTACAGTACAAACACTGCACTCCGGTACAGTACAGATTCAGCACTCCAGTACAGTATAAACACAGCACTCCAGTACAGTACAAACACAGCACTCCGGTACAGTACAAACACACCACTCCAGTACAGTACAAACACTGCACACCAGTACAGTACAGACACAGAACTCCAAAATAGAAGACACAGAACTCCTGTACAGTACAGATACAGCACTCCAGTAAACTACACTACAAACACAGTACTCCAGTACAGTACAAACAAAACACTCCAGTACAATACAAACACAGCACTCCAGTACAGTACACACACAGCACTCCAGTACAGTACAGTACCGACACAGCAGTCCAGTACAACATAAACACAGCACTCCAGTACAATACTAACACAGCACTCCAGTTCAGTACAAACACAGCACTCCAGTACAGTAGAAACACACCACTCCAGTACAGTACAAACACTGCACTCCAGTACAGTACAAACACTGCACTCCGGTACAGTACAGATTCAGCACTCCAGTACAGTATAAACACAGCACTCCAGTACAGTACAAACACAGCACTCCGGTACAGTACAACCCCAAAAACTCCGGTAGAGAACAAACACAGCTCTCCAATACAGAACAAACACAACACTCCAGCACAGTACAAACCCAGCACTCCAGTACAGTGCAGATTCTGCACTCCAGTACAGTATAAATACAGTACTCCAGTACAGTACAAACACAGCACGTCAGTACAGTACAGATTCAGCACTCCAGTACAGTAAAAACACAATACTCCAATACAGTATAAACACAGCACTCCAGTACAGTACAGATTCAGCACTCCAATACAGTACAAACACAGCTCTCCAGTACAGTTCAAACACAGCACTCCAGTACAGTACAAACACAGCATTCCAGTGGAATACAAACACAGCACTCCAGTACAGTACAGTTCAGACAACGCACTCCAGTACAACATAAACACAGCACTCCAGTACAATACTAACACAGCACTCCAGTTCAGTACAAACACAGCACTCCGGTACAGTACAAACACACCACTCCAGTACAGTACAAACACTGCACTCCAGTACAGTACAAACACTGCACTCCGGTACAGTACAGATT
>NW_026779239.1:0-132000 GCF_030144855.1 Hypanus sabinus
TAGGTAGAGTTAAACTGAGTGCGGTTTAACTCCTGTGAAGTCGGAAACACGAGTTCGAGTAGTTCGGGAGTTGCAGTGTGTTTGACTATAGTGACATGACTGGTTAAGGTTGGCAATTTAAATCGCTCATTCTGTTGTTCAATAAAAAACAATTCTGCCACTATTCCCTCTGGATAAGTTGAACAAGTAAGTATACTTGGAGAGCACAGGACCACACAAGATCAAAGAGTGAGTCTATGGCTGCTGCCAGAGTTAGCATGTGATATACAAAATTATTCATTTGTATTCATTGGAGTTCTCTGAGGAGAATGACATGGAGAAAAGTGAGGTCAGGGAGGGAGCATAGTGATATTTTCAGACGTACTGATACTGAGGAGGTGATGATGTCGTGTATTAAGTTGTGCATTCCTTTGGGGGATTCAGTCCACTGGGGACAAAGGCCCCATCCAGGCAAACATGCAGTATAAATTTTCATCATGGACAGTAAACAGACATTGCGTAGAGGGGGCTGTTCCTGTGCTATACTGTTCCCAGTTTATTGGTCAATGAATTGAAGCCCAGTGGGCAACGGATCAATGGGGTCTGCGACTGTGGTTCTCGACCGGGACACAGTGCCTGCCGGGTTGGGGGGATCAAGCAATCAGCATGCTCGAAGAGGAACTGGGAACGTTATTTAGGGAAATAAACTTATCGAGCTGTCTGAAGAAAATGGGGGACGGGAGGGAATGAATGTTGTTGTAGCAGGAGCTAGTATAGGTTTGATGGGCTGGATGATCTACCCCACCCACAGTGATCCCGTGGCTACTAATAACATCAAACACTTAGTCTGATCTCCAGGGGAATTGTAATCCATCTGGGCCCACAAGATCAATTTATTAAATAAGGGTACACGTCTGTAAAGTCACTTACACTGCATTCCAAGCAGACCCAGCTGCCAGAGGATGCACCGGTCAGTAAGGACACAGACCAGTACAAGACTCCAATACAAGAGCAGATTTGTTTTCAACACTGAATACCTATATCTGGACAATCCCAGTTTTGCACTGCAGCTGTGATTAAAAAAAAGCACCATCAGCATTGTGTTATAGTGGCATAAGCATTTGCAACACCATGCACGGTATGGGAAGGATACACACCTCTGAAAGAGTTGGCCCCAGACCGAAGACAGACATCTCTGCAATAGTCGGCACCATTCTGCAAGGCCACTGATCTTTACAATATCTGGCTCCGCACTGCAAGGTACACATATTTACGACAAATGACAACGAACTGTAAGGATATAGATCTTTACGACAGCGGCATCGTACTGTAAGTGTAGAGACCTTTATTACAACTAGCACCATTTTCCAAGGGTAGAGACCACGTCAAGAGCAAGCACTGGATTGTAAGGGCAGAGATCTTTGTAACTGTTGGCAGCATGCTCTGAGGAGACATTCCTTTACAACAACTAGATAGCAAAAGACCCGCACAGCCACGGATAAGTTGGGCGTACAGAGGATGTTTCCAGTGGTAATGTGTCCAGAACCCAAGGGGACAGCCTCAGAATTGAGGGGCGAACTTTTACAAAGGACATAAGGAAGATTTTTTTCTTTATCTAGAGAGTCGAGAATGTGAGAGACAGGGGTAGAGACCAAGTCCGTAGGTAAGTTTAAGGCACTGTAATATTGTCCCTGATTAGAAGTACAACTCCACGTTCTTTTACCTCCACCTCTGCGCTTTCTAAACTTATGAAATCCTTTTATAGTCATCATCCATTCTAGTCCCGCTCTCCGTCTGGGATCTGTAATGTACTCGTCGCATTAGAAGTCTGATTTCAACCCAGCAAATAACTTATTTGAATTTTGCCTCCGCCTTTCTTCATTTTCTGATCCGGTGCTCTCGTTCCTAGCCCATAGGAAAATTAGTTTAAACCCTCGACAAACAGTACCTAACCTTCCGGTCAGGGTAGTAGTTCCCCTGACAAACACGCTGGTTGAACTCGGCAGGTCGGGCAGCATCCGCTGAAGCGAGCAGTTACTGTTTCGGGCCGAGATCCTTCGTCAGGACTGAAAAGAGAGGGGGCAGGGGCCCTATAAAGAAGGTGGGGGAGGGTGAGAAGGAGAAGGCTAGTAGGTGCCAGGTAAAAAAAAAAACTAATCAGAGGAAAGTTCAAGGGGTGGGGGAGGGGAAGCAGAGAGGGTATAGGCAGGAGAGGTGAAGAAGGGATCTAAGGGGAAAGCACTATGGGTACTAGAAGAAGGCAGAGTCATGAGAGGTGATAGGCAGCTAGAAGAGGAGGCAGAGTTTAAGTGGGATGGGGCGCGGTAAATGGAGGGAATTAACGGAAGTTGGAGATTTCGATGTTCATAACAAGGGGCTGGAGACTAGCCAGACTGTATATAAGGTGTTGCTCCTCCAACCTGAGTTTGGCCTTATCGTGGAAATAGAGGATGCCGTGTATGGACATGTTCGAATGGGAATGACAAGCAAAGTTGCGGTAGGTGGCGAACGGCAGGTCCTGTCTGCTGTGGAGGACGGAGAGGAGGTGCTCGACGAAGACTTCCTCCAATCTGCGTTGGGTATTGCCGATGTAAAGGAGGCCGCACCGGGAGCACCGTATGTAATAGTTGACCCCAGCACACTCACTTGTAAAATGTTGCCTCACCTGGAAGGTCAATTTGGGGCCCTGAATTGTGGTAAGAGAGAAGGTGTCGGGACTGGGGTAGCACTTACGCTTGCAGGGATAATAACCTGCTGAGTTCATCCAACGTGTTTGTTCGTGTTATCTTAACCATAGTATCTGCAGTGTACTTTGTGTTTACCATTAGTTCCCCTCCAGTTCCGATGGAATCCGTCCCTCTTGTACGGAACACCCATTCCCCGAAAAAGCGTTCCAATGGCCCAAGGAGTTAAAACCCTGCAGCCTGCACTATCGTCCCTCAGACACACATTCATACCATTCCTACTTGCGCCAGCTCGATTCAGCAGAAGTAATCCGGCGATAAGTACGTTGGAGGTCCTTCTGTTCAGTCACATTCCCAACTCTATGTACTCACTACGTGAAGCTCTTCCTCATTTTGCCTGTGTCATTCATGCCAACACACTTCACAAGCTCTGACTGTTCAGCTTTCAGCTTGATGATATCCTTGAGCCACTCCGATGCATCCTGTTGTCATAGAGTCTCCTGGCTGTCCCCCTATCTATCTAGTCGCCTATCACTACAATACTGCCTGACTTTACCCTTATATATAGCGCCTTAGAGCCAGCTCCATTGCAGCGGCTGCTGTTGAGCCCTGATGAATCGTCAACCCCACCCTGTTCTATCCAAATCCATATACTTGTTGCTGAAGGGATTAGCCATAGGAAAACCGCAAATAATTTTAGTCAGATTTTGAACTTAAATAAATTCGTATAGTTTGGTACAGACAAAAGTCATCGATAGTGTCATCTCACTCGGGCTGTTATCTGAGAATCTGATTTAGAATCTGCTGTGCTCTGACACCGGAGGTCTCGGACTAATATTCGGAGCCAAAGTTTGGATACTAGGAGTGAAATGTGACTGCACAGCCCTCCTTCCATTGACCCAACGCGAGCTGAATGGCACGTTCATTGGCAGAGGGATACCGCCCTTTGTGTGCATCGGTGACAGTAGGAGGGAAGAGGGGATGGGTGACAAGGAAATTACCGTGTTCAGTATCAGTGCCATCTCGGTGGTAGCTATGACCTTCTGAGACTGACTCCCTTGTCATGGTCGGAATGGATCCTTTGCTCTTGGATGTGGAGCAGCAAGAGCCGGTGCCAGATTCCAGGAACAACTCTCACCAGTTCCGGGACCAGGTGAATTTCTCCACTGTGGCCGGGTGGGACTGGTGTACTGGGAATGCGGTTTCACTCACAATGGGTTGTTCTGCCATTCCACCCCGTGTGTCGAAAGGAGCTCGCCGTGAAATGAAAATCATACCTCATTTCTGATCAATCCTGGAGGAATAATAAGTTTGTTGTGGACAGTCCTGTGGGATTATGTTACATTGGAAAGACATGTTTACATCTCCAACACTGTATGTACGAATTACAACAACTCGCTGCTTTTCTGATTGCAGTGTCCGTTTACCTACCGTCACGGGAGCTCGCAGCTTCTGCCTACTCGCAATGCACTATGACTGCTCAGTGCAAGAGGACATGGCTGTAAGGTAAGGGGTGGAAAGTTAAAAGGGGATATTGGAGGAAGGTCTTTTACTCAGAGAGTGGTTCGTGCGTGGAATGCACTGTCTGAGTCAGTGGTAGGGGCAGATACACTAGTGAAGTTGAAGAGACTACTCGGCAGGTATATGGAGGAATTTAAGTTGGTGTGGGGTTATGTGGGAGGCAGGGTTTGAGGGTCTGCACAACATTGTGGCTCGAAGGGCCTGTAATGTGCTGTACTATTCTAGGTTCTGTGTCCTATAAGTTCACAGATAGATGTAAAACGAAAAAGTTTCCCCTTGAAATCTGGAGGATGCATGGCAATGCACAAGTGCAGACAAAATGCAGACAAAATGTCTACGTAAGGCCAGGAGATCCATATCAAATGGTGGAATGTGAAGTACAATGGTGGACCAGAGGGATCGCGGAGAGCACATGGACAGATCTCTGAAAGTATGGGCCCAGTTTATTGGGTAATTTCTGTTGACTGACGGTAGTGAATGCCAGAGCAGGTAGCTCTGCTGGATCTATAGAAACACTAGTCTGCATAAAGATGTAGTGTTGTGCGCAGTCTGGCCATTCCGACAAAGGGACATACAGACACAGTAACATTAACATTAGGAGGATGTGATGTGCAAGCGCACTTCTGCTTTCAACGTCAGGCATGAATTCTTAAGAATCCAAACTCCATATCGCGGTATAACTTCTGGAAACTTTTAGACCTTTATTTGTCACATATCTACGAACAGCAGTTTGAAAATACTCAAAACTACTCTCCTACCACAATTCCGGGGGAAAAGGTAGCAAAGATACAGGAGTGAATACAACATCACCCTGAAAACGCGTGTTACGGGGCTTAATTACAATATTTATTATACTATTATAGAATGTATTTATAATTATATGATGTATAATATAATATTGGCTTCACAATCTGTCTACTTTTGATGTTGCACCTTATCATCTACCTTACTCTACAGCGGTAATACGTCACTCCGCATTCCGTAATTCAACTACTACGACCACAGTTACATAATTGAATAACGTAGAACCGTTCCAAATCTAGAACTACTGAAGTTCATGCAATAGCGTATGTTAATAATTAGGTGTGAACATTGGCATTGTCAGCCGGTTGTCCTATTTCCGCCTGAAAGACTTTTGCAGTACTATTCCAAAATAACTACTATCGTTCGGCGGTCAGTGTGTATAATGAATTTAGAGGTGTCATCTGGAGGTAGCTTGGTATAGTTGTGCAAAATGTAGTTTGAATAAAAAATGCTGCTAATTATACAGGATGATTTAATGTCAGATTTATGGGACAAAAGCAAAAAGAAAAAATATGATCCCTTCACTCTCACGTGATATCAGAGACCGAAAGATACACAATGAACTCCAAGCACTCACACTGCAGAAGAGACTGCGAGGTACAATATGAAATCCACACCGTTACACTATACAAGAGAATGACAGGTACAGAATGAACCCAATACTCTCACACTGTACTAGAGACGAATACGCACAGAATTAAACCGACACTCTCACTCTGCAGAAAAGTCAGCGAGATGCAGAATGAAATCCACACTCTCACACTGTAGAAGAGACACAGAGATACAGTATGAAATCCACACTCTCACTCTGTAAGATGTACCAGCAGGAACAGATGAACCCTACACTGTCACACTGTACCAGAGACATGACCTGATGTCCATTGTTTGGCTCCTTCTTGGCGACTTTGTAACTCCCCAGAACCATCTCTGATGATCGCTGTTTCGTTGGTCTTAAGCCTGCTTTTTTCATCCACGGGAATGGATATTCCACATCTTGTCACAGACATGACCCCTTCGAGTTGCCAAACTTTCCCTACCTCAGTGGGGCAAACCAACCCAGAACGCCAAGCACTAAACAACTTTCACATTTCTGTTGGGCTTTTCCCTGAAGACATCAGTTCCTAGTTTTCATTCCCAGGTACCTGCCTCATGGCATCATAATGGGTACTCCCCCCCAAATTAAACACTTCCCAATATATTCTGCTCATGTCTTTGTTCCTGGCTATGTAAGAGTTCAGGGGGTTGTCGTCAGTATCAGCAAAACACTCCCTAAGCCTCATATATCTTATTTGAGCTTATTCTCTTCAACCATCAACTTTCTAAATTATTTCTAAACTTTTCTAAATAAAAAAAACTACGTCGCTGTTTGAATTCTTTTTGCGCCACATCTCATGTTTATTTATTTCTTATTGTTTATTTTAGCGCCGCTTTTGGACGTATTGTACTATACACACATTTCACGACATTTACTGGAGATAGTAAACGTGATGCTGGTTCCGAATCTGGTGATGGAAATGAGGAGCCAATGATGATGCATAATATGCACCACCATTTATTGAGACCTTATTCGGAGCCATGGAAGTACCCGCTGTACGACTGTGTTCAAGTACCCCCGCTTGTTGTCATTGAAGGCTAAAGATTTCTGTAATAAACTCTGTGACAAATATTACCAATACCAAATGGGCATCGGCTTTCCTGGCTCCGAATAAGGTCTCACGTTTACTATCGTTGTCAATCATGCCTGCGCAAAGGGCTGCTGAGTTCATTGTGACTGAAGAAGTATGGATAAAGTTGGAATAAAATGATGGAATCCGTACGGTCCACAATTACTTCAGGCAAATAACTCAGACTGTCCAAGCTCGCTGTAAGGTTCATATGATGTGGGATTGGTTTCAGGATAAATCGTGAGCTAAATTAAAGCTATAATTTGCTTTGAGAGATATGGAGGGAGATGTAATACAATTAAGAACAAATGAAATTAATATGAAGGCAACAATAGAAATAGGTGCTGGTTCATGACTGGCATTTCAATCCGGAATGCGCGGAACTGCTTTAAAAAGTTTCTGATTGTCTACTTTACCAGACGGTGTTATGGACTGAGCTTTCCGTATTCCCTGTGGCGCCGTGAAAACACAGAAGTAGAAACGGCGCATTGTTTGTTAACTGACTGTAACTAACTCGAGTTATGTGCAACCATTGTTGCTGTTGTTGTTGTTGTTGTTTTTTTTTTAACCGGGGTATAGATTAATGCATAAAAGGGCAGCGAGATCAGAACGCAGCGGATTGGCGCTTAGTGCAAGAAGTTCGGCACATTTTGTACAATATCCGAAAAATGGCTCTACTGACAATCCGGCATGTGGCGATTGTATTTTACCCTATTCTGGCAGCTTTCGGTGTTCCGGGTAAGTGTACACATCCTCTGTCTGAAATGTTATGACGCTCTTCTGTTAACAGACATTTCACTCGGTATTCTTTATCTCAGAAACCAACCCAGCGCGGAGACACGGCAGACTATTGCTGCTGAACGGTTCGTCGCCGCTCTCTACGCTGATGCAGGATCAGGTTCACTGCTCCCACCTCCCCCGCCGCCTCCAAAGTTCAACGTAGACGATGGTGCTCAAATTCAGAGAGACCAATCCTCCCCGATGTTGACCACTGTCAGCGTAAATTTGATACCGCCGATTGAAATGTATTTTTGTGATTTAACTTTTGGTGCAGGAGCAGTGGAACAGTACGAATTGTGGGAACGTTGCGGATTGTAACAACTGCTGCCGTAGCTGAATTCTCTCTCTGTCTCTCTCTGTCTGTCTGTCTGTCTCTCTCTATCTCTCTCTGTCTCTCTGTCTCTCTGTCTCTCTCTCTCTCTCGCTCTCTCTCTCTCTCTCTCTCTCTCTCTCTCTCTCTCTCTCTCTCTCTCTCTCTCTCTCTCTCTCTCTCTCTCTCTCTCTCTCTCTCTCTGCCTCTTTCGCCCTGTCTCTTTCAGGCTCTAGCTCTTTCTCTCTCCTCTCTCTCCTTCTTTCTCTCTCTTTCTTGCTCACTCGCTCTCTCCCTCTCCTTCCGTCCCCACCCCTACCTTTGTGAATTTCAGATCAACCCTTTGATAATATGTCTTATCCGTACCAGTTGGGAATTATAGTAAATATAGCCAGCACAGGAATTGAGTGTCCAGCTGGAGATTTGAATTAATTTCTCCCTATCACACCTTTAAGATGATAATAAATGTGATGAAAAATGGCAGATATATCCAAGCGTAAGAGCTTATTTATTTATTGACGTTTCTGACAGTATTCGAGTGTAACACTTCTCCTCGCCCTGTTTGTAACTCACATTTTGTATCTCTTCCCCTAGCGAACGTATTGACAATGGTGGTCCTCTTCCGAGGGAAATGCGGCCTTTCCAAATGTATATCCCACTACATGTTTGCCATGGCAATGGCAGATCTCCTGGTGATGATGTTCTGTGTAATCGGGTATCATATCGTCATGTACCAGTTTCCAACGTCCTTCCTGTCCTACACATCCGCCTGTAAGGTTGGTATGTACCTCAATGTAACCAGCCTGCAAGCCTCGGTCTGGTTCACTGTCCTGTTCACAGTCGATCGGTTTGTAGCGATCTGTTGTCAGAAGCTTAAAGCGAAATATTGCACAGTGAGGACAGCTGTTGCCGGCATTATAACCGTGGCGCTCCTGTTGCATTTACAGAACGTCCCGTTTCTATTTGAGTTTAAACCCGTCAGTGTAGTTAACGGCAATCATTGGGGCTGCAAGCCGAGCTCGTGGTTCATGACGTCTCCTGTGGGAGCCTCATTCTCCATTCTGCAGAGTATTTTAACTGTTATATTACCTTTTGTTCTGATAGCCCTGTTTAACTGTGTGACAGTAAGGCGTATTTTATTAGCCAGTAAATTGCGTCGCGGACTGCGCGGTCACAGCAGTCAAACACAGAAGGATCCGGAGATGGAAAGCCGCCGGAAATCCATCATTTTACTCTTTAGTGTGTCTGGCAGTTTCATTCTGTTGTGGCTGACGTCCGCTGTGACCTTTCCGACCACCCGACTCGCAGCAACCGCTCATTACGACGGAGATTACACCGATTTTGCCTACGTCGCCACTGAAGCCGGCCACTTTCTCATGTACCTGAGTTCCTGCACGAACACCTGCATTTATACAGCGACCCAGGCTAAGTTTAGAGAAGAAATACGGCGGGTGTTAAAATCTCCTTGGACTTTGTTTTCAATATTGGTTAAAAGGCACAGGTAAAGCAAAGCTCATGTTCCTAAAATTCAAAAGTTCATTAAGCACTAATTCTCCGCATCGGGCACCCGTCATTGGGTCGCGATGTGCATCTGAGTTTTATGTGTTTATGTATAATGGGTCTGGCTGTTGACTTGGAACAAAATAACACTCAACTTCATTTTAGTGCAGGAGCGTCCTCGACGGCCGTGATGTCATCAACATTCCCGGTATCTGATCACTCCTTAATTTCATTCACTCATTCCGTTTCACAGCTGCGTTGGCCATCAGGTCTCATCTGGCCGCAAGGTAACTCGGGTAAAGCTGGAGCAATCGCAATGACTTTTATACTGGCAGTGGAGATTCGCTGCGGTCAGCGTTGTGACAGAGCCACCTTCTTGGATATTGCAGCGGGGGATCAATATTGCATAGGTTCTGCCCCAGCTCGACTACGGCGAACTATGCCAATCCCTAGAGCAATAATACAGCCCGTATCCCTCTCTATATTTGTTAAGCCAAGTCTATACAAACACTTTTCCATTACTTTATTATCACCTACATCCAGCACGTCTGCTGCAGATATAACCAAGCAAACGGGGCGAAAAGAGAAAGTCTTCAGGTCTGTGTACGCATGTGCCTGTAGGTTTAGCCACTGCAGACGTAGGAAAAGGCAAAGCTGTTGGCTATCTGTACAATATACACCTCCTCGTAATTGAAAAAAAATCTACAAGGACCCGTCACTTCATTTTCTATTTGAAACAATCAAACTTCTCCTTATAATTTATCCCATTCCCCACAGTCTAGAAACAAACGTGAATTTTGATCTACCATTGTTCAGTTCTTACAAAATCCATCCCATGACGTGGGAATCAGAATTGCACCCGTTGCTGTCACTCTGCTCTAACCAGTGCTCCGTACAGATGTAAGACAGAGTCGGAATTCTCCCACTCAATGCTTCGGCGTACAATGCACGTATAACAAAAACCCCTTGTACTGTCCACTTGTCCCACTGCATTCAGAGAGGTATGACCTAGCATTGCAAGGTTACAACTAAAATCAACCCTGCCAAGGTCTATATGTCCTCCCAGAATGTTATTTCACAAAGTGCATTAAGTCACTTTTTGATTCACATACTGTTTTGCGAACAATAAAGGACCCAGCTGTAAATCTACACTTGCCGCTTATAGCCGGCATCCGGGAACAGAGAGACACACGCACACTACCATTTGCACCCATTTACCGAGCTGATATTGTGACTAGTTTGCCAATTCATCTCGGCGTCCCTGTATCTGTCATCGGAGTCTTCTTAGAAACCTTACTGAAGTCCTTCCAAACTCCCACTATCTTCCTGCTTTGTTAAATCGTCGAGATTATTCCTTTAAAATCACAGTCACTTTAATTCCCTATTCCGTTTAAGTTCTGATCTTTATGTGTCCGGCCACATGCACTGATATACGGGTGAAACACCCCGGTTTCCTTGCCTGCGTAAGTCTAAGGAAGACATTTTAATTCCCGCCAAACTAGTGAGATTGAGACGAGCCCACCTCAAACTCTTGTTTGTGTGGATGCTGTGTAATCTGCTATCCTGTTACAAATAACAGACTGTACGTTGCACATGATTAAAGGAGATATATTTATGAATCTTGACTTAACTGAAAGGTTAGTAAAGAATAATAAAAATAAAAAAGCACAATCCAAATTAAACAGTCAAATGTGCAGAAGTTGAAACTCATCTGGAAGTTCTCTATCACCAACGCACTGGGCCCTCTGTCATCATGAAATAACACACCGCTTTCCGAACGTCGCTCGCAACCCATCTCGAACAAATGGCTCTCCCATCAGATTCTGTGCTTCGACCGGTTCTCTGCAGCGTCATCTCTCCCCATCCCCCGCAGAACAAAACCCAAGCCCAACCTTAGTGTCCCTCACCAGAGAAACAACCCCTTAGTTCAACCATCCGAATTGGATGGAGCACATGTCTCCTCATCTCTTATGTTCAACCACAAGGCAAACGAACTGAAAACAAGCTGCTTTTACAGAACTTCTAATATGAAACACGTACAGCATAACAGTAAATGTACGAACCGGGGCATTACACTCTGCCCGTACCAAAATAGTCATGTCCTCATGAGTTAGAAGTAATTTGTCATCTCAAATTAATAACATCGTTTTCAGTAGAATTTCATGATGGCAGCATCTCTAGTCCATTTGTAAAGGGTAGTGACATATCTCACTAGTGGGATATTCGTAGCACTCTGCTCCCCTGGTGCTACATAGGAAAGCCTACCTGGGTGTCTCCTTATTCTTTGAGACCTCCTTGTCCAATCAACTACTCCTTCAGTTTCAAACACTCCTTGGACACCTCTGGTGTACATGACGAGCCCCGGTCTATCAATCCTGTCTTCCTGAAAACCGGAACCTTCTGCTCAGCTTCATCCCCATTTACTGTGGAGACTACACACCCTTCCTGCTCCAGCTGCAAGCCTGACTGAGCCCTGCTAATTCCACAAACCCCTCTCCTTCCACACCCCGCTAAGGTCACCTGCCTCAGCGTGGGAAAGGATAAGAATGTCTTCCTCACGGTTTGCGGAGTTGGCGAATGACAGCATATACCACAACCCCTTTTCCTCATCCTCCGAGTCCTTCAGTCTCTCCACTTTGCCGCAGAGTCCTCTTACTAGTTGTAGGGTCCAGGTCAGGCTCTGGGTTAACACGCAACTCTTACCCAAGAGGTCGAAGGTGTTTCCGATGCAGAATCGTGACAGGTCCATTCTCATCCTCTGGTATCGCCCATAATTCTGGTGCGTTTGACACCTGAGTCTCCATTACATAGGGGGTAACTCCCGGCGGTCAGAAAACGTATGCTTCCCAGGTAGCCCCAGACTTTTATGAGTCTTCAGGTATGCGTTAGCAGAAGTTAACTTTTTGATCATACCTCCTCCTATTTCTTTGATTCTGCTTGGTAGCCGAGACCTCAGCTAATTCATAAGCATTTTACAGCTCCCTTCTCATCTCGGGCACATACTGCAAAGAAGTCTTCTGCGGTAGATCTTCCTTGCCAGTCTCAAAACAGAGGCTGACGGGCAAACCTTCCTCGCGCCCAAGCCCTACCATAACTTCCCTGTCTCATCGGAACGTACCGAAGGAGAACTCGACACCTAACAAACTCTAGCCCATCTACACCACTTGCTCTTGGGAGATGCCAAATGTCCCACCATGTCAACTGTTATTTTTATACCTTGCCACAATTTGTTTCCCTATCTACTCCTCGGTATCCCTGTTACTACTGGGCGGCCTGTACAAAACACTCAGTGCAGTTATTGACCCTTTCCTGTTCCTCATGTCCACCACAGAGTCTCCGTAAACAACCACTCCTTGACGTCCACCTTTTCTGCAGGCTTGACACTATCTGATCAACATTGCCACGCCCCACCTTTTTTGCCCCCCTCCCTGTCCTCTGTAAAACATGTAAAACCCGGCACTTTCCTATCCCTGAGCCATCCAAGTCTCTGTTATGACCTCTACATTATAGATCCAAGTTCTGATCCATGTTCTAAGCTCAACCGCTTCGTTTACAGTATTCCTTGCGTTAAATCAGACACATCTCAAACCGTCGGTCTGAGTGCGTCCGTTTTCTATCACCTGCCTATCCTCCCTCACACACTGTCTCCAAGCTTCCTCTATTTGTGAGCCAACCGCCTCTTCCGCAGTTACCACACACCAACAATTCCAGTTTAAACTCTTCCTAGTAACGTTAGCAAGTCTCCAAAATATGATATTGGTCCCCTGGGATTCAAGTGCAACCCATCCTTTTTTTACAGATCACCCTTGCCCCAAAAGAGTTCTTAGTGCTCCAGAAATCTAAATCACTGCCCCCTGCTTCAATCCCTCAGCCACGCATTTATACTCCCTCTCAGAAAAAAGGGGCAGAAAATCCCGAGATTACTACATTTGCGGTCCTGCTTCTCAACTTCCTTCCCAACTCCCTGTAGTCTGTTTTGAGGACCTCTTCCCCTTTTTCTACTTATGTAATCGGTACTACTACGTACCACGACGTCTGGCTGTCCTCCCTGCCACTGCAGAATATCGTGGACGCGATCAGAAACATCTCGGACCCTGGCACCTGGGAGGCAAATACCATTCGAGTTCCTTTCCTGCGTCCACAGAATCGCCCATCTGACCACCGAACTAGAGAGTCGCCCACCTCTACTGCCTTCCTCTTCCCTTCCCTACCCTTCTGAGCCACAGGGCCGGACTCAGCGCCAGAGGAACGGACACTGTTGCCAGGGATACTCTCTAGTCCCTGACTGTTCCAGTTCTCTCTCGTGACTGGTACCTACTTGTCTGTCTCCCGTGGCCCCGGTGTGACCAATTCCTTTCACTCCTTATAATTCCTTTCTATCACCTCCTCGCTGGTCATTACCAGACGAAGGTCATCGAGCTGCAATCGCAGCTCCCTAACGTGGTCCATTAGGAGCTATAGCTGCACACAGCATGTGCAGATATGGCCGTCCGCGAAGCTGGGAGACTGACTTTCTGGGAGACATGTCCCAGAAAGGTCAAGCTCATCCTGTGAACAGATATGGCGGGGACAACGGGACTGAGAAAAGGGAATATATATATTTTTTTTCAGGTGGCAATTTGGGAACAGGTTTAATCAAGGTATCCATGTAAATCGGTATGTTTACAAACAGGAAGTGTGAGGGTGTTTTATGAACCATGCCATAAGACACGGGCAGTGGCTTCATCGTGTCAGCTGTCAGCTGAATGCATCAGGGTGGATGATAGAAGGTTTTGCAGAGATGGCGAGTGCTGTCGGGGTCGGAGGAGTTTACAGAAATGGGAAGTGATGTAGGAGTTGGAAGGCATTGTACAGTTGACGAGGGGCGATTGGGCACTTCTCCACCACTGTGGAAATGGACTTGTAGTACCGAAACAACATTTTTGTCTGCAAGAACATGAAATCCGTATTGTATCGGAGTGTTTTGCTAAAAATGTTCGTGCAGCGTTATGCTGGCAGAACTTGCGTACCTGACATAAGACTGCAGTCCATAGAGTGTATTTCATGTGCCACCATATTGCCTCTTCTCTAAACCTGTCTGAGTACTTCTGCATAACCCGTTTTACTCTAAGCTATCTGCCCAGCGCCTACCTTCATATCAACTGCGAAGTTGGTAACCAGGCCATCAATTCTCTCATCGAATCATCGATTTCTAACAGAACCCAGCAGAACGCCAGAAAGCATAACAGGTTTTCATTGCTCTCAATCTTTGCCTCCCGCAAATAATCCAAACTTCGATTGATGCCAATATCCTTCCTGTAATACCCTGACCTGTGATCTTGTTAAGCAGCCTCATGTAGAGCATCTTGTAAAAGACAAACTGAAAATTCAAACAAACAACTTTCACTGATTCACTTTTCTGTACTCTGCCTATAATTTCATCAAAGAATTCCAGCAGGTTTGTCAGGCAAGATTTCCCCTGAGGGAAACCATGCTGACGTTGGCCTACTTTATCATGCTTATCCAGGTACATCGAAAGATCATCGTTCATGGTTTTGAAGATCATCCCAACCACTAAGGTCCTTCTAACTGTCCTATGATTTCATGTCTTCTGCCTCCTTCGCTTCTTAAAGAATGGAGTGATAATTGCAACTTTGTAGTCCGCCAGAACCATTCCCAAATCCAGTGATTCTTGAAAGGTCATTACTTATTCTTTAAGAGAAAAATGAGGGGAGACTTGTTCACTCAGAGGCGATGAGATTGTGGAATGGGCTGCCAGAGCAAGTGGCAGGTTCCATTCCAACATTTCATAGAAATTTGGATGGGTTCATGGTGGGAGGGGTATGAAGGAATATGGTCCCAGTGGAAGTTGCAGGAACTCTGAAAATAGACGGGCTGGCACAGGCTAGATTGACCGAATGGCATTATTCTGTTTCAATAGATCATTTCAATTATATCACCCTTCAGTTTCTGAATTCCAGTGCCACGAGTTGAGAGCCATCTAATGTTCTACATATGACAAGACATTAAATCCTGGAGTTATTATCTTAAACTTACTCCAGTGTCAGTCCATCATTTCTCAGGGGCCAAAAACTGCTTAGAATATTCTAAGTGAAGTATCACCAATGCTATACAAAACCTCAACAGGAAATTCCTGTTTTTCTATTCTCGTCCTCTTGAAATGTATGCTAAAATCGCATTTGTCTTCGTCACCGCCGACTCAACCTAGAAATTTTTCGTTTGGGACTGCTGCACAAGTGCTCTGAAGTTGAGATTACTTGAAAATAGCGTACCCCGGTGTCCCTTTTCCCAATGTGTATGACTACACACTTCCCTGCACGGCATTCCACCTGCTTCATTTACACCCATTCCTCTGATCGTCGGTCCTTTTATAGCCTCTCTGCTTCCTCAAAACTACCTGGCCGTCCAGCTATCTTGATGTATTCGGCAAACTTTGCAATAAAGCTATCGATTCTGCCATCCAAGTCCTGTGGAACATCACTAGTCACCGGCAGCCAAAGAGAAAATGTCCTCATTATTACTATCCTCTGCGTCCTGCCAATCAACCATTTTTTTTATCCTTGCAACGCACATTTTAGGCAGGATTTCCCCTGAGGTAAATACGCTTGAAATTGCCGATTTTATCATGTGTCTTGACGTGCCCTGAAAACACATTCCCAACAGCTGACTGCAATATTTACCCAACCAATGAAGTCAGACTAACAGTCAGAACATTTCCGTTCTTCCATCTCTCTTCCTTCTGGAAGAGTGGAGTGACGTTTCCAAATTTTTAGTCTTTGAATGATTTTTGAAACATCATTTCTAATACCTCCACAATCTCTTCAGCCACCTCTTCCTCGATGCTGGGATGTACATCATCTTGTCCAAATTATCTATTTTCCTTCACACCTCTTTGCTTCCCAGGAACCTTCTCTCGAGTTACGGCAACTTCACACAATTCTGACCGCTGACATCTGGACAGCCACCATCCCGCTCCCACAATGAAGACTGATGTGAAATACATATTCAGTTCATATACTTATCAATGCTTATCCATCTCCTTGTCCCCCATAACCCTTCAGATATTGCTTTCCCTGGTCCAATATCCACTCTTGCCTCTGTGTTACACTTTCCGTATCTGAAGAAACATTTCGTATCAATGTAATTAGCTAGATTCGGATTCCATCTTTTCTTTCTTAATTTCTTTTTAGTTGCCTCTTGTTTGTTTAGAAAAGCTTCCCAACCATCTGACTTCTCAGCAACTTTTGCTCTGTTATATGCCCTCTCTTTGGATTTTATGTTGGTTTGGTCTTCTCTTCAGCACGGTTGTATGATGTTGTCTTTAGAATAGATCTTCCTTTTTGGCATGCATATATCCTGTGTCTTCCGAATTGCTTCCAAAAAATACAGTCATTGATGCTTGGTCGTCATCCCTGCCAGTGTTCTTTTCTATCAAGTATGGCCTCTCTCGTGACTCTGTAATTGTCCTTATAACACGGTTGCAGTAATGCATCTTACTTTAGTTTCTCCATCTCAAATTTCAGGACGACTTCCATTATATTAAGATCACTCTCTACTCCGGGTTGTTTTTCCCTTAAGTGGTTTAATTAGTCCTGGTCCATTGCACAACAGCAAATCCAGAATAGCTGATTCCCAGCTGGCCACAACCAGGAGATGCTCTGATAAGTTATCTAATGGACATTCTGGAGTTACAATCTCTTGAGATCCAGCGCCAAACTAAATTTACCCAATATGTCTGAATGACTATCTACCATGACTATTGTTGCATTGCCATTTTTGGCTAGCATTTTCTATCTCCCGTTGTAATTTGTGGAAGATATACCTACTACTGTTTGGAGTCTCCAGATAACTCGCATCAGAGTCTTTTCAACCTTTCTGTTCCTTCGTTCTTCCCAGAATGATACAACACATTCCAATCCTAAGTCAACTTTCTGATGATTTGCTTTGATTTGTTACCAACAGAGCCACAACTCCCCCTCTGCCTATGTATGTAACCCAGGAGTTCCTTGCAGAAATATAGGTCAAGGTGGTTATCAAAGATAAAAACAAAAACACAAATGTCAAAAAATACAAGCAAACAAGGCGATAAATGCAGAGCATGCCGAGAGATACCAGACACAGTCCAACACATTCTGGGATCCTGTATCTGTTGAACTCAATCTGATTACGTACACAGATACTGTTAAATGGCAAACATCTTTCACCGTAACTGCACAAAGGCACCACAAATTCAAGCCTGACCCAGTTTTAGAGTCTAGACCTTACACATTGTATGATAACCATACATTATTTCTAATAGGACTGTCCATAATAACTATTGAGATGTAATATTACAGGATAAACAAACAGAAACATCCCTCAATAGATATAACTACTTCCAACACAATAGGCATTGTTTGTGTCATCAATCAGACAACCAGCTTATTTTCTGTTAATCAGCTTCCAAATGTTGCTACCCTGTCATTCGTTGACACGCCCTGCTGCTGATTCCCTTCTGATCATCATACGTTCTTACCCCGACCATCATCCAGAGCTCCAAACTCTGCTCTGTGCAGACCCACCTCTGGCTTCTGACTCTGCTATACTGAAAATCCAACTAATGGTTTCTCATTCTGCTTTCAGTCTTTAGAGCTCGGTGGTGTTTTCCAACAACCCTGGCAGACATATGGGAGCCTGGTCAATCCCCACTTGGAGTACAGTGCTTATTCCTGATTGCTTCACTACAGGATCGATCTGAAAACCATAGAAAGGCTGCTAAGGAGATTTACAAGGATATTGTCTGGATTGTGGAGCATGTCTCATAAAGACAGATTGAGTGAACTCGGCCTTTTCTCCTTGGAGCGAAGAAGGATGAGAGGTCACTTGATAGAGGTGTCTGAGATGATGAGAGGCATTAATCGTATGGATAGTCAAGGACTTTTTCCCAGGGCTGAAATGGCTGCCACAACAAGGCACAGTTTTAAGGTGCTTGGGAGTAGGTACAGGGGACATGTCAAGGTTAGCTTTTTTACGCAAGGTTGTGAGTGTGTTGAATGTGATGCCGGTAACAGTGGTGGATGCGTATACGACAGGTGATTTTAAGGGACTTTTGCATCCGTACATGGAGCTTAGTGTAATTGAGGGCAATGGGGAGCCCTAGTAATTTCTATGGTTGGGACAAGATCGACTCAACTTTGTGGACCAAAGGGCTTGTATTACGCTGTAGGTTTTCTGTGTTTATCTGTTAACAATTTAGAAGCAGGGAATATGATCCATAATGTGGAAATGAGCACCAAATAAGGAGGTTAAGTCCTTAAATAATTGGTTAACTATCAATGCCCTTCCTTGTCATCCCAGAGACTTCAGGGGCAAAGAACATACCAGCTGCAACTGCATTCAGCTCGACATTTTCAGTCTGCGGAAAATTCAAGAGAAGCCTATTCACCCACAGAGAAGTGACTGTTTGGAACCCATCACCACAGGGAGCGCCAGAGATGAACAACAGGGGAGGATTTAAAAGGACTGTCATGGAACTGAATCACAGGCATGGTCCAACTGGCCTGAGTTAACTCTCTACTGTGCACTATGTGTGTTTTAATTTCACTATGTACCGGAGACAGAGTTTAACATAGAACAGAGTTATTTGACAAAGATCCAGAATATTAAACTCCGGTCCCATTAACTGTGAATATGCATCAGAAGAAACTGCTCCAATGCCCAGTGGCCCGTGTGAAGAACTGGATGTGGTGAGCAGCAACAATAATTGCAGAGTTCAGCACCGACAGTCACTCTTCAAATAGCATTCAGCAACATTGATGAACTAATATATACAGCACGCAGTTTATTGAATCTTTCTCCCCAGTGTGAACCCGGTAGTGTGTCACAAGGTTAGATTACAGAGTAAATCCCTTCCCACATTAAAAGCAGGTAAACAGCCTCTCCCCACTGTGAACTCAATGATGCACCTTTGGTTGATTTGGCTGGGAGAATCCCTTCCCAGAGTCTGTCCAGGTGAACGGCCTCTCCCCAGTGTGAACTCGTTGGTGTGCCAGGTGATCAGATGACTGAGTGAATCCTTTCCCACATTTTGTACAGGTAAATGGCTTTTTCCCAGTGTGAACTCGTTGGTGTCTCCATAGGTGGGATAACTGAGTGAATCCTTTCCCGCAGACCGAACAAGAGAATGGATGCTACCCGGAACCCGGAACTCGCTAGTGTGCCATTAGGTCAGATGTCCAAGTGAATCCTTCCCCAAAAATTGAGCAGATGACCAGCATCCCATATGAGACTTTGTCAGGTTACTTGCTAAAGTCCATGTAGATAACATCCATTGCCTTGCCTTCATCCACATTTCTGATTACATTGACTCAAAAAGAGATTCTATAAGATTAGTTAGACATGACCTACCATGCACAAAGCCATGCTGACTATCCTTAATCAGTCTACATCTATCCAAATACTTATACTTTCGGTTCCTGCGCATATGTTCCAGTAAATTTCCCCCTGCTGATGTCAAGCTCACCAATGTACAATCTCTTAGTTTAATTTTAGAGCCTTTCTTGAACAGTGGAACGACATTGGTTGTCCTCCAACCCCCAGTACCTCACCTGTCACTGAGGATAATTTAAATATCTGTGTTTGTGTCCCAACAATCTCTGCACTTGTCTTCCGCAGGGTGCTCGGGACATCTGGATGCTACCCCTCCCTTTTCAGGATGTTGGCCATATTCGTTGAGTATTTTCTAAATGTAGATCAATGGAAATTTCGGGGCGAAAAGGGACTTGTGCGTCCTTGTGCAGGATTCCCGGAAGTTTTATTTGCAATTCATATCTGCTGAGCAAGTCGAATGCGACGAAGTTTGCATTCATTTTAAGGAGACAACAACATAAAAAATGCAATAATGTAATTTTGAGACTTTATAACGCAATGGAGAGGCCTCACAATCAACAGCGGAGGCCAAATCATAAAGGTAAAGGCTAAGATTCTTGATTAGTCAGGGCAAGAAAAGATATAGAGAGAAGGATGGAGGTGAGGTATTTAGAGTAAAAGTATTAGCCACGATGAAATGGCGGTGGAGAATCGGTTGGGCAAATGGTCAGATTCTGCCTTCACATCTTATGGTCCAAAACTGTAAATTCGCTTTCAAATAAGATATCTCCTTGACCCTTTCGGGAAGTTAATTCGGACATTGCAGGCGCCTTGGCAGACTTACTTAAAATATCTGATCCACAGGTGAGGTGGCAGCGGTTCGCTTTCATATTTGAATAAAGTCTCTGATGATAAGCCGGGGAATTCGAGGAAGCAGGTGAGCCTGATGTCTGTCGTTGTTAAATTATTGGAAGACATTCTAAAGGACAGGATACCATAAGTATGTGCATTTCAATGGCAATATTTCAAACAGGGTTTGCAGATGACACCAAGTTTCAGAGTGTGATCGGACAGCGAGGTAGCTCATCAGAACATGGGTCGTGAGTGAAGCAGTTGGATATGTGGGTTTTGGACACGTGGCCGATGGAGTGTCCTGCAGACAGTTGTGAGGAGTTGCACCTTCCCAGGAAGGACCAGGCTAGGTCTTACACCGGGAATGATAGGGAATTGTGTTCTGCAGAGACAAGCGGGACACGGGTGTGCAGTTCCATTCTTCCACGGCTGGGTTATAAGGAGAACGTCTACCATTATGCCCTTCATTAAGCCAAGTACAGCGTACACGATTTCGATCAAAACATAGAAAACCTACAGCACACAAAGCTGTGCCGAACTTGCCCTTAAATGAGAAATTACCTTGGGTTACCTTGATTCTGAGCTTCATATACTTGTCTTAAAAGACCCAATCGTATCCGCCTGCACCACCGTCGCCTGCAGCCCATTCCATGCATTCACCACTCTCTGCGCTAAAAACTTACCCTTGACATCTCCTGTGTACCTACCGCAAAGCTCCTTAAACCTGTGACCTCTCTTGCCAGCCATATCACCCCGGGGAAAAAAAAAACAAAACCTCTGACTACCCACACGATCAATGCCTCTCATGTTATGGTGATGTTGAAGTTGCAGAGGACGTCAGTGTGGACAATATTTAGTGCTGGAGGTTTGCAGATGAGATTTCCAGTATTGTTACGTCTTGCGAGAATGGTCTGTGTGTTCTACAGCGTTGATGTACAGATGGAAACTCGGACAGGAGTTCATAACTCATGGAAAGTTGCTGCACTGGATAATGGGTAGACGTCACTAGTATTCGAGGCACAGAATTCCATTGTGAGGTAATTACTCTGCATTTTCATGAATCTCTAGTTTAATCGCACCTGAAGTGTTGCAACTAAATAATAGGAAAAAAAAATTGTGGAGGTTTTGGACGGTGGTATCCAAGGATATTGACCAGATAACGAGAAATCGGGCAGTCTTTGGATTTTCTCAGCGGCAGCTGTTGTACTGGGGATGTGGACTGGGCAGGCGCGTAGCCGTCTGGGAGTTGTAGTCATATTGCGTTGGCTTCTAGTTCGCTCATCAACACTGCTCCTTATCCACAACAAACACTGCTCGAAGAGACTGACCGTGGGCTGGCGACCACCGACTGCGGCAGATCGATTAACTCCAAAATGGCGAAGGAGCAGAAGTGGTTGGGCTTAGACTGGGGCAGATTTGCACGCGGCCTGTCGTAACTCAGATTCATTTTTCCCCAGTTGTCACTGGCTGAAATTCCTGTCGTCAAATATGAATTCATACGACCGCTAGTTCATATGGCCGTCAGTCAGGGAGAGTGATCTTGTACACAGTTAATCAAAACGATGATAGTCTCTTTTCTCCCAAGTCAGAGAAGGGACTATGAAATCAATGGATATATGTCGGTATGAGAGTTCTCTTACTAATGATACTTTACATCTGGATAAAATAAAATTTGTGATTATAGAACCGACCTGGTGAATTCTGTTGCTCAGCCGTCACATCAGACTGTGGAAATTGAAAGTATTTTGAAACCTGCAGAAAAGTATCTGGGTATAACTGATGCTATGTGGGAAGCTGTAAATGAAGCTCTGAAGCGTGCGGTGTCTGAATCCCAGTCGACATTATGGGATTAAAATATTGCAGAATGCGAGAAGCCTGATTTCCAATGTTCAATATATATATATATATATATATATATATGAATTGTGAAGTAGTCCCGATTTTATACATATTTTCAGGAATACTGGTTCTCGCCACGAAATTCAATATTCTTAATAATTCTGATATAGCTAGATACTTAGCTTTGGTTTTGAACACATTGGCTGTCCTGAGCATGTTGGACGCTATGGGTGATGAAACATTGGGGCGTGACATTTGTCTGTCTTTATAAGCCGTTGTATAGATTTACTTGAGTGACAAGAGGCCACAATGAGGACGTGATTTTTTTGTTGAAGCTATTTGGGAGGTGTTTAAATTATTATGTGGTGAACACCTGTCAGGGCTAAAAGTTGAGTTTGATGTAAATTTTGTAATGAAATGTAATATCACATTATTCATTCAACAGTATTGAAAGTGATTCCTATTAAAAGGGAATTCACGGGGGAGAGGCTGCACCATGGTGGACTGCAGAGTGCATAGAATCAATTAGGGACAGAAGTAAAGAGTTTAGGCAGGTTGAGAAGTATCAGTCTCCGAGTGACCTTATCAAAAACAAAAAGGCTACAGGCTGTGGTGTGGAAAATTTTGAAGATTGCGAAAAGCGTTTACTGGAGGGCTTATTGAGGTTATTCTGGAAGGGATATTAAACTTAGGGAAGTTCAGGTAATGATTAAAGGAAATAGGGGCTACGGTACATCATGATCCGAATATTTCAGTCTGGATTGATGGGGGTAAAATGATTGTTACTCAAATAGAGAAGGTTGAGTTTTTGGGTGAGTCATTTGCCGCGATTCATAAACAAGATAATTTAATCGATGAGGTTGAAATGTAGGGATAAGGCTCTCATTGAGAATACTGATGAGTTGATAGTCAGGTGTAGCAATGATAGTATCAGTGATGTTATGTTGTTTATGTGTGAATTTAAGAGGGTTACTATTAATGCAAGTCGGGCGTTTCCAGGAAAGGATTATATGTTAGTAATGATTAGTAAATAATGTAAAACTCTCTGTTTCCAAATCTGTTGAAATCTGTCCATGTGGAGTCGATGAATGTTATTAAAAACTTCAGGCATTCGCTGCCCCAACATGTCATTCCGAGAGATCGTCTACTGGACAGGGGAATAAATGACTATACAGAGAAAATGTCTACAATGGATACGTACTTCGGTGTGGAGAAAATATTGTACCTGCTCATTGCAATCTTTGGTCCTGGTGAGTGAGCAAAGCAATTCACGTTCTGTATTTTTGTGTACTGGCCCCTGTGCATCTGTTCATGACCATTTTACACGCTGCTAAATTTCTGATCATTGTACAAATACCCATCAGTGAATTCATTCCTGTCAGTTCAACTTTCTGAATTTTCATATTAAATGACAGAGCAAAACTGAATCTCTGTCTCTCCTGTGACTCATGGGGACAACGAACGGACTCGGACGTTGTCCCGGCCTTTAATGGCACCATATCCAGAGTTGTCCCAGTGTTGCTGTCCGGGAAGGTGAGACAGGGCGGCTTCTAATGGGACTCTGTCTAAATTTACCATAATGATGGGGGCCAGGGAGCTCTCCAGAAAGTGAGACTGGGAGAGATGACATTGTTAAGTTACTGTTTCTGTGTTACTGATCAGGGTGAATACTGCTCCCGTGTTTCATGTCTCCCTGTGGGGTCTTTAGAGACGGGCTCTCCAGCTTGTTGGTCAATGATTGGGTCTGATTACCTGAACCCGTGTCCATGTCATCTTCTTAAGGATCGTTGCACACAGGAACATTGAGGTGCTATTCTTTCCCTTCCTGATGCCTCTCTTTGCACGCAATATCCCAGTACCTAACTGCGGTCCATTCGGCTTATGTACGTATCCGTCGATCGATCTATCTATCTATCTATCTATCTATCTATCTATCTATCTATCTATCTATCTATCTATCTATCTATCTATCTATCTATCTATCTATCTATCTATCTATCTATCTATCTATCTATCTATCTATCTATCTATCTATCTATCTATCTATCTATCTATCTGTCTAACTATCTATCTATCCAGACATATTGTGCGGAACGCCCCTCCCGACCCTGACTGTTGTCGAAACGGAAGTAATGTGGCAGTGGCGAAGCTGAGCTTGATGATTTTAGGAAACAGCGTGAAAACCTTTAGTTTACCAGTACAATCAGATTCCCATTCAAGATTTAAAAGGCGGAAATTCGGGGGAGTTTTTCAGATTTAGACTGCGACCTTCGGGTCCGCTCTCAAATTTTAAGAGACGGATTTTTTTTTCAGCTGGACTGCGGCCAATAACTGAGCGGGATTCATTAGAAAGGTTGAGTAAAATTAGCGTTAACACTGCGGGGCGGCCATTCTGGGTAAGGGCATTGTTGTGAGTGTTGTTGGATCATCATGCTTCGGCGGTATCAGGTTTAAGTGAGCTAATTTTCAGGTGTGTTTCTATTTTTCTTCATAATTCTTCATTCCTCGTCCATGAACGTACAATAGCGCGGACAGAATGTCTCCGGTGGCAGTGTTTTGTTCCGTGCGTCAGCTGTGGTCTCCCAGATAACCACATTAGCATCAAAAACATCGAACTGTAGCTCTCCTGAAAACAGATTAAACAACTTGCGCTGTAGCTCGATGAATTTTGGCTCACAAAAGAGAATGGTGATAGGTAGGAGCAACAGAGATGCAGGCGTCGCTATATTGCAGGAGGGAGGTCGGCGGGTTATTGTCAGACGAAGGAAAGGAAATGGGAGCCAGAGCAGAGTAATCTGTGCCCGTTCCCGTCTGAGATAATACACTGTGCATACCGTTGATGACTGCCTACAAGGGAGGGACGGGGGTCGCAGCGACCGTGTTTCTGGCACCGAATCTGGCGCTGCAGCTCAGAAATTAAGAGTAATGAAGGGGACTACAGAGTTGAAAGGAGATTAAAACGTCCGAGGAGCAGAGTAGAGATTCTGTAGGCGCGACAGAGACTCCCGGATGGTCTGTTACCTCTCAGCTGCCAGGATCAGAGATGTCTCAGATCGGGTCCATGGCGTTCTGAAGTGGAAGTGTCGGCAGCCGGATGTCTTGCTACCTCTCAGTACGAATAACATCAACAGAAAAAGATTAAGAGGTACTGAAGAGAGATTTTAGGTTGCTAGAAGCATTGATCATGCGGATAGTCATTTTTTTTTCTTTTTTCCCCAGGGCTGAAATGGTTGCCACAAGAGGACACAGCTTTAAGGTACTGGGGAGTACGTACAGAGGAGATGTCAGGGGTAAGGTTTTTACTCAGAGACTGGTGACTGCGTGGAATGGGCTGCCGGCGACGGT
The DNA here is from genome assembly GCF_030144855.1 of Hypanus sabinus. Lineage (NCBI taxonomy): Eukaryota > Metazoa > Chordata > Chondrichthyes > Myliobatiformes > Dasyatidae > Hypanus > Hypanus sabinus. Next base: position 25,626 of record NW_026779239.1, read on the forward strand.
GGAGTAGGCGGATTTGATAGGGTATTTTAAAAGACTTTTGGGCAGGCACATGGATCTTAGAGAAATAGAGAGCCATGGGTAAGTCTATCAATTTCTAAGGTAGGGACATGTTTGGCAGAACTTTGTTGGCCCAGGGACCTGCATTATGCAGCACGTTTTCTATGTTTCTATGTTAATATGCATGTTTCTCTGAAAGCGGAAAAACAGGACATCCATGGTAGTTATCTTTGGAGCCCTTTCCGTGCCACACGGCAGAGAGCATAAGCAAAGGATAACTCGGCAGATGAATGTGTGGCTGAGGAACCGCTGCAGGAGACAGGGTTTCAGATTTATAGGGCAGTGAAATCTCTTTTTAGGAGGATACAGCCTCATTATAGAGGGATGGAGTGGAGAGTGATTTTCTTTAGCCAGAACTTGGTGAAATTGTGGAATTCATTGTCATAATCAACAGAGGAGGCCAGTTAATTGAGTATATTTAAGTCTGACTTTGATACATTGTACAACGTGAACGGAAGCGGGCGAGGTAGACAGCGATTGGGAGGGAAAATGAATTCACCATGATCAAAAGGCGAAGCAGACACGCTGACTCAATTGGCTTAGTTCTACTCTTCTATCTTATCATCTTATCTGCGGAATCTTCTAACCCCCGAGCTACTGGAGGTGGTGGTAATCGGAACGGTCCATAGGGAAGAGTGAAGCTGAGGGAAGCTGCGCAGACAGCTGAATATTTAAATAATCGGGGAACTGATGCCAATAGGGTACCGGAATATACAAGACCGTTAAACAGGTTTCATTATCCATCGTCCCAGAGAAGGGCAGGGCAGCGCTGAGTTTCCGAGTGGCATTCTCGGCTGTGATCTACTGTAAGATTTGGGAGAACCGTGCAGGGACGCGGTGTCAGGGTACTTTGGATCACAAGCTGCCGGTTTCCTCCATGACCCTCACTGCGTTAACGGGCAGAGTGAGCACTGAATCTCCCAAAACGGCAACTCCGCCCTGAACCTGCAATGATCACCCGGCAGAACTTCCACTAAAAATAACAAAAAAAAAGCTGCAGAAATCTCAGCCAAGTGCATGTCGGGAACCAGCCTCTCTGGCGTCGAAGAGTGATGATTAGAAATGGGGCATCCATCAATAAGGATATTCAATCCTGTACATACCCTCTTCTCAATGCCAATATCAATGAGAACTGGACGGAGTCTGAAGACCCACATTCCCAGTTTCAGGGTCGGTGTATTTCTCTCCAGCAGCAGGTTTCTTACTGGACAATAAACCCCCTCTACACTGTCACTATTTACCCTTTGCTTCAGATTCACATACTTATCTTAAAACACTTACTTTAAGAGCACAATTCAGTATTTATTTTACTGAATTGCTACTGTAAAACAGCAAACTCCAGACATAGGATTGTGATATTAAGCCGAGTTTCCTACCGTCAGCCACAAGTCAATCATCCCCACGCCCCAGCCGCTGGATGCACGCTGACTGATCTCTCTGAACGCCACCCGTACCGACCAGTCACCTGCAGCAGTCACACCTCCCTTCCCACTCTCAACCCCACACCGCTCACTCCCTGGACTTTCGCTGACCGAACACTCCGACCGCCACCCAAATTCCCACAAGCAGCTCCGTATTAACGTCCAGCTCCCCTCCCCTTCCCATCGTCAAACACACGCCGCTCTCCCCCAGGCCCTTCGCTGATCGGTCTTTAGGAACGCCACCACACCCAGCCAATCACCTCCATAGGCAAATCCACCCCGCACTTCCCGCAGTCAACCACACGCCACTTCTTCCCTAGACACTCGCTAACCGATCTCTCAAAACGTCCCCCCCCCACATATACTCCAATCACTCCATAGTCACCTGTATCACCCCGACATCTCACGACCGTTACTAATTACATTTCGGAGCTTTCACCCTTACTTTGGGCCCTACCCTTTTCTCTCCCGGAGCAGTCATTTATCTCCGCCTCCCGCTCTCACTCTCAGCCTTCTTCTCGTTGTCCCGCAGTAAGTGGTCCTCTCTCCTCAGTGACCACTAATGACGTTGCGTTCCACACACCCACCGCCCCTGTCCTCCATCCCTCGTGTTACTGTCTCCGAGTGAGATGGGTTCGATGACTGCCCCCGTGGTGATTTCATCATGCCCCCAGGTGATATCATCATGCCGGGAGATTGTTTAGCCCAACGGGCCCTTGAGAGAAATCTCACCGGAAACATTCTCCGTGTCGGTGTGCCCCTGCATTCCCACAGCCCCACACTCCAGCCGGCTTCACCAGCATGTGGTAGTTGCGTCAGAGTGGCTCGGCGTTGGCAGGGAAGCGGGATGGGCTGTTTCAGGCCACTGCATTCTCTGCTTTGGGAGCAGGCTCCTCAATGCGCCCGGTGGGGCTCCCCAGACCTTCCCAAAGGCTCGCCGGTACCGAAGGCAGAGAGCTTCTGTCAAGAGACGGAGACAAGTTTAATGAAAACAGCGTCAACTTTATTGAGTCATGCAGCTGGATGGAGTAACGGTTGTACTACGGCGGGGCAGCGATCAGCGGGATAGTGTATAGTCAGTACAGAGTCCAGAGAATGTGAACACCGGAAAACTTGAACCCTTTCCATCATCAGAGCACAGGAGAATTATTGTAGTTCCGTCGAGACAGCGGTAGATCACATCGAAAACCCGCTGCCCATTCTGCCCAGTGTGTGCACCGCTCCAGCGCTGACAACCCATGCGGTCAGACAAAACGGCCTGTGACCTTCATCTTCCCCAGTACGTTCCCCAAGGAGACACCGACATCCCTTAAAACCCAAAGCGTGAACCTGCGTGGCCCGGGTTTTTAATGTTTTCCGGATCTCACTTTTGCACCAGGAATGCAAAACACCCCGGGGCAGGACACATGTGTCTGTTCAGCGTGAGGCGGCGCCCCACGCCGACATGGACACAGTTTTCTCAGGACTGCTTCCCATATCAACGCGGGCCGATGTTCTTGTTTCAGTGGAGGACCATGGTGGCGGGAAGTCCTCGAAAAGGTCTCCTAATCTCGGCACATTGCGGTTACTGTGAGAGTAGGTGATGATCCGTCACGTGTTAGTTACCGGGTGCCGAGGCCAGGCTGGGTGAACAGGCCAGTGCCGTGATTACTGAACAGCGGTATGGGAACACGTTGTTAGCGGAGAGCGTGCCGAAAGCGGTGATTGATACGAAGCAAGGCGGGCGATCCAGGGCTCGTCCTCACATGTGTGGGCAATCCATTTCGTCAGTGGCAACGAACCAGACCTCGTTACCGAAAGGTGAAACAGAGAGAGCTGAGGGGAATGTTCTGTGCCTTTATTGACAGGATTGTTTTGGTCAGCAGAGAACCGGTCTCAGAAAGCGGCAGTGCTTGGCCGAGTGAGTGTGGAGAGCCGGCGGCACAGAAGAACAGCGCAACGCATTCCTAGTGTTAGCGCGCAAGGAATCTACGATCAGAAAGGGTTAAAATATCGCCAGGAAGTAGATTAAATACACAAGGCGTTTTCGACGTATCTGGGAACTGAAGGATTACGTGTGTCACGACAGGACAGATCAGGAATAACAGAGGAAATATGGGTCTGGTTTCGGAGAGGTAGGAAAAGTCCTCAATGAATACTTTTTCTCAGTATTCACGATTAAGAAAGATCTTGACAAATGTGAGCACAACTAGAGCAGGCTGATATGCCTGAACAGGTCGACATTAAGTAGGATGAGTGGACGCAGCATGAGTAATAAAATGGACGATCTGAAAATTCAGCTGCAGATTGGCAAATATGACGTTGTGGCTACCTCTGAAACTTGGCTAAGGGATGGCTGCCATCGGGAGCTAGACGTCGAAGGATATACATTACATCGGAGAGATAGGTTAGTAGGCAGAAGGGGTGCTGTGGGTCTGTGTATAAGAAATAATATTGAACCATTGGAAACAGGTGACATAGGATTGGAAAGTGTTGAGTTAAGAAATGGCAAGGGTAAAAGGACCATTACGGCAGTTATATACAGGCGTCCAAACTGCAGCCGTGGCGTTGGTTTACCAGTTATAGCAGGAGATAGAAGAGGGGTGTCATGAAAACGGATTGGGAAAACCAGGTCACTACTGGACCTCAAGGGAGAGAATTTGTAGAATGTTTAAGGATTTTTTTTTCAGAACAGCTTGTTACTGAGCCCACCAGCGAATCAGCCATGTTGGTTTGGGTGTTGTGCGATGATCGGAGCTCGTAAGACAGCTCAAGGTTAAGGAGCACTGAGGGAACAGAGATCACATTATTATCAAGTTAATATTGATATTTGAGAGGGAAAAATAAAATCCAATGTGTCGGTATGTCAGTGGAATAAAGGAAATTACAATGGCATGGGAGGGAAACTGGCTGAAGGTGAGTGGAAAGGGACATTTGCAGGAAAGAAAAAAAAATGATATATTTTCAGAGGGGAGAAGAACACTACCGTGGCTGACAAGTGAAGTCATTGCCGAAGTAAAAGCAAAAGACGAAGCCACAGCTAGTGGGAAGATAGAACATTGGGGAGCTTGTAAGAACTTGCGGAAGCAAACAAAGTAGGTTATTTGGAAGGATACGATGAATTACAAGAGGAAGCTGGTGACTAATATCAATCAAGATACTAATCTGTTTTAAGTACATTATGGGTAAAAGAGTGTAGAGGGTAGATATAGGATTAATAGAAAATGACGCGGGAGATATTGCAATTAGAGATGCAGAGATGACAGAGGAAGTGAATGCGTATTTTGCATCAGTGTTCACAGTGGAAGACGTCTGCAGTATACCGGACATTCAAGAGCGGCAGGGAGTGAAGTTTGTGCAGGAAAAATTACGACTGAGAAGTTGCTCAGGAAGCTACCTGCTCTGAGGGTCTCCTGGATCTGATAGAAAGCAAGCTTGAGTTCTGACGAAAGTAGCGGGGGAGATTAATCATATAACCATAAAACAATTAGAGCACGGCAAAAGGCCATCTGGGCCCTTCTAGTCTGTGCCGAACGGTCCTTTCTTGTACATATACCTATCCATTTTTTAAAGGACAATACCGAACCTGCCTCTACCACTTCTACTGGAAGCTCGATCCACATAGTTGCCACTCTCTGAGTATAGAAGATTCCCCTCGTGTTACTCCTAAGCTTTTGCTCCTCAACTCTCAACTCATGTCCTCTTGGTTGAATCTCCCCCACTCTCAATGGAAAAAGCCTATCCACGTCAACTCTATTTATCCCCCTCATAATTTTAAATACCTCCATCAAGCCCCGCCTCAACCTTCTATGCTCCAAAGTATAAAGACCTAACTTGTTCAGCCTTTCCCAGTAACTAAGTGCTGAAACCCAGGTAACATTCTGGTAAATCTCCTCTGTACTCTCTCTATTTTGTTGACATCTTTCCTATAACTCGTTGACCAGAACAGTACACAATACTCCAATTTTGGCCTCACCAATGTCTTGTACAATTTTAACATTACATCTCAATTCTCAATATACTCAATTTTCTAACTTATAAAGGCCAGCATACCAAAAGCTTTCTTCACCACCCTATCCAAAAGAGATTCCACCTTCAGGGAACTATGCATCATTATTCGTAGATCACTATGCTCTACTGCATTCCTCAGTGCCCTATCATTTACCATGTATGGCCTATTTTGATCAGTCCTAGCAAAATTTAGCACCTCACACCTATCGCCATTAAACTTCAGTAAATGAAATTATATTCTATATCATCGTTGTGGTCACTTTTTTTATTTTTGAAGGGGGCACCTGGATTTGAACCACCTCTTGATCTGCAGTCAAATGCTCTACCACTGAGCTATACCCCTGCATTTTTAATGCTACAGATTGTGGAGGCAATAACAATAATCTTTCAAGAATCGATAGATTCTGGCGTACCGGATTATAGGAAAATCGCAAACGTTATTTCACTATTTAAGAAGGCCTGTTAGCCAGTTATCAGTGGTTGGGAAGTTGTGGGAATCGATTGTTAGGGATGAGATTACGGAGTACCTGCAGGCACATGGCAAGACCGGACAAAACCTGTATAGTTTTCTGAAAGGAAACTCCTTCGCGACTGGTCTGGGTGCCGGTTACCAGTGGTGTTTCACCGGTGCAGCATAAGTGAGGAGCGGGAAGTGTCGAGGAAACAGAGAGCCTGTTCCCCTAAACTAAGATAGTTTAGGGGAATGGGCAAAGAAGTGGAAAATGAAATACAAAGTTGGAAATTGAATGACCATGCATTTTGAAGGAAAACAAAATAAATCATCTGGATGGAGAGAGAATTCAAATTGCAGAGATCAAAGGAGACTTGGGAGTTCTTGGGCAAGATACCCTAAAGGTTAGCCTCCATGTTGAAACGTTTCTGAAGAAGTCGAATGCACTGCCGGCATTAATTTCTCGATGTATAGTATATAAGAGCAGGAATGTGATGTTGAGGCTCTATAAGGCACTCGTGAGACCACATTGGAGTGTGATGTGGGATTTGAGGCTCTTATTTTAGAAAAAGGTATACTGCTGTTGGAGATGGTTTACTGAAGATTCACCTTAATGATTCGAGAAATGAAAGGGTTACCGTATGAGGAACATTTGGCAGCTCTGGGGTTGTATTCCATGGAGTTCAGGAGAATGAGCGGATATCATATAAACATTCCGAATGTTAAAATGTCTAAACTGATAAGATATGGCGAAATTATTTCCCATGGGAGGGGATTCTAGCAAAAGAGTACACGACTTCAGGATTGAAGGACGTCCATTTAGAACTGAGATGAGGAGAAATTTGTTTAGTCAGAGGGTGGTAAATCTGTGGGATTTGTTGCCACGAGTAGCTGTGGAGGCCAGGCCACTCGGTGTATTTATGTCAGGGATAGATGGGTTCTTGATTATCCAGGGCCTCAAAGGTTATGGGGTGAGGAGACAGGGTCGTGAGAATGATGGAAGTTTGGGATCAGTCCATGATTGACTGCTGAAGCTGACTGTATATGCCCTATGGCCTAATTCTTTACTATATTTTAAGGTTTTAATACGAGATTTCAAAACCATCATAAAAAGCAAAAGAGCAATTGAGTAATAAAAAGTACAATTGTGCAATATTAGTTGGAAGTTGGAGTACTGCAAAAGCATTATGAAGGTAGAGATAGAGTGCGAAAGTAAGCTGACTAATAATGTTATTCAAAGTTAGCAAAATTTTCTTCTGATACATAAAGTAAGAAAAGTAGCGAGATTGAACATCGGATTGCTGACAGCGATGCTGGAGATTTAGCACAGAGGGACCTTGAAATATCGGACGAACTAAATCGTATTTTGCATAAGTTTTCAGTCCGGAAAACGCCAGCCTGGTGATGGAAGATCCAGGTGTGAGGAGTATGAAGTGTGTGAAGTTACAATGCCCGGAGAGAAGGTAAGTGACTAGCTGAAGAGTCTGAAGGTAAACTGGAGGAACCAGATGCTGTACACCCCAGAGTTTAAAAAGCGCAGGCTGAAGACATGGTGGGTTATTAGTGATGATCTTGCAACAACTACTCGCTCCTAGAATGTTTTCGGAGGACTGGAAAATTGCAAATATCACCTCACACTTCAAGCATGGAGAGTCGGAAGACAGGAAAAATCTACGCCGCTCAGTCTGACCACAGCGGTTGAGAAGATGTTGGAGTCAATCATTAAGATTGAAGTCTCAGGGGACTTGGAGACACGTGATAACGTAGACCAGAGACAACATGGTTCCGTCAAGGGAAATTTTGGCCTCAAAAATCTGTTGGAATGATTTGAAGACATAACAATCCGGCAGAATCATGCTCATTTAGGCTACACCACAAACTCTCCCCCAGAGGTCTATGTGTCTTTAGTGAAAACAGCAGCCAAATCATAGTGAGGAACCTCATCCGTCTCCGCCGGCATCGGGAGCGAGGTGCGAAAGCATCATTACTCTTCAAAACCAAGGTTATTGACTCTTGTTTTCTCTCTCTTTATTTCTGACAGGCACATACGAGCTTTCTACGCTCGAATTTTCATTTCTGAACGCGTCCCACGTCCCAGAAAACATCCTCCCTCAATCGGCAGCAGCTCAATGTTTGTCAGTGCCGCCCAAATTGACCTTCCCCAATGAAAAAGCTCAACGCACGGACTAGAACGATATTTTTTCCTTATTTATATTGAAACCAATGGCATCGTGATCACGAGATACAAAGTGCGCGTTACATCAAGCTTCTACCTCCTGTCCTGTCTCATTTATTTCATCATAGCAGATCAAGTATCGCGCACGCTCTCGTTGGGCCGTCAACGCACAAAAGAAACCAAACTATCCTGAACATGTTGGACGATCTCTTACCGATCTTGTCATTTACAGGTGTGGAATTAACAGTCAACGGGTGGAATGTTAATAACACCTACTCTAACAACCGTAATGCTCCTGCAATACACAGCTATATCTCCAGAAAGTTGGCCATTGGGTGGTCAGTACTCTATCCCCATGAACGTGATCATACCTTTCCTTGTTTGTGGGTTCACCCATTGCGCGTCTGCCCGGGCCTTAGAGCGCGTTAAACGACCCCGCGGAGGAGAGGAACCTGGATTAGCCGAATTCTGCCTCTGCCCTGACGGAAGACAGCCGAGAATTTTCCCTGACTATTAACTCTACTCTCCTCCTTTAGTCCATCCCGCTCTATCACTTTTGAAGCAAAGGAACTCTGAAATACTGAACTGCCAGACCAGACTCTCCTGCAATTCAGTATCATTATCGGCTAAGATACCATAATTTCAGGTTTTATCCAAGCCCTGACTTCATCGGCTTATTCTCAGATTCTTCTACCACTGAAATATACGCACCTCAGGCCACTAGTCGTATTTTGCTCAATGATCGCATTCCTGAAGTTGTGTGAGATCTTATCAACATGTCTGCACAATTTCTGCACCATCTGTTCTGGTACCCTGGTTCCAATTCTCTTGCAAATATCGGTTAAGCTTCATCATGCAGCGCTCGCTCACCTTCCGATAAGATATTACTGCACTTCCAGTTCACGCACAAACCGTCTTTATCCACAGGTCTCAGCTTCCCTGGAAGAGAGATCAGTGATAGAAAAATCGTATGACCTGTCTCCTTCACCAAAACCCTTAGCCACGTGTTAATCTGTATCATATTTCCATTTCTCGCCTCATTAGGACGCGACACGTGTCGCTGTCAGAACCCCGAAGATCCTGCCCTCCACCTCAGCACCTAACTCTCTGAATTTCCATTGCAGAAAGTCGTCACTCCGATGTCACTGGTACCTAAACGGACCACAAACGCTGCCTGCTCACGCTCCTGCTGAAAAATGTTCAGGATTTGATCCGCGTTGTCCCGGACTCCGGCACCCGGGAGGTAACATACCATCCAGGAATCTGTCTTCCCCTTCCCTTTTGAGTCAGAAAACCAGACTCTGTGCCAGAGGTCCGACCGCTGTGGGTTTTCCCTACCAGGTCATCCAACCACAAACCGCATCCAGATGTTTCTGATGGTGATGGCCATAGGGATAGTCTGCACTGCCTCTTTAAATCCTTTCCTCTTCCTGACTGTCCCAAAGTTCCCTATGTCCTGCACCGTGAGTGTATCTACCACTCTGTATGTCCATCACGGGCGGATTGTTACAAGCGGCAGCTGTGTACACGTCACGCAGTTGTCGTCATCAGGAACTCCGGAGGTATCCCCGCTTTCCAAATCACGCGAGGAGCCTTCCACTCAGACGGTGACCGCCCGCTTGTCAGAGAACCTGAGCGAATTACGTTCTGTTAAGCGTCTCATCTCTCAGAAAGGCCGCTGCTCTAACGGCCAAAAGACCCTGTTTCCGTCCCCTCTCTCAGATTAAACATTGACCTACAAGCCTGAAAAACATTCTGACTGTCATAACTCATCCATGATGGAATGATGAAACAGACACAGTAGACCGAACGGCCTTTCCGCACGATGTCTCATTTTCTTGTGATCCTTGTCACATCTTCGCTTTAATCCAAAATCATCAGATTATTGGGCCTTATAGTCTACTTACCAACATCCCTCTGTAAAGCAACGTTGCAGTCTAGAATTGAACCTCCTGCGTTCAGTTTCTGTTGACATTGTTCCGATCAACTCCCACCCAGTTTTTACTTTCCACAGAAGCTGCCTAACCTGAGCAAACTCTAACACTCTCGCTTTCATTTCCGATTGACAGGATGATATATGTGATTGTGTGGATATGACTTTTCTTACAAATCAGGTATTTATTCCGTTCTCAAACACACATCAAAAGTTGTCAGGGTGGCCAAGTGGTCTAAGGCGCCAGCCTCAAGGAAGGAAAGTCCTTCCGTCAAACGGGAGTGTTCTGGTCTCCATCTGGGGTCGTGGGTACGAATCCCACTCCTGACAAAATTTGTCTTTCAGCATTCAATCGAGATGACGTTATTTCTGCAAACAAAACCTGGGTTGTTGATGTGGATTAGAAAAACTGTTGGAGGATAAGATTATGTTTTTGACACTGTTCATTGTATTACAACAGATCACCGTACACCGAATTCTGGGTAAGTGAGCTATTCAGAAAAAAAAAATCACGGTGAAGCATATCGGCCCGAAACGCCGACTACTTACGCTTTTCCACAGATGCTGCCTGGTCTGCTGAGCTCTTCCTGGCATACTCAGCTGTTCAATATAGAAAAGTATCTATTGTCATATCATTGGTTGTCAGATTATTCAATGGATGGGCACGTGAGCGTACATTATCACCTGTTGATCAAAGGTCTGATTGCTGATGGGAAGTAACTGTTCCTGAACGTGGAGGTGTGAGTCCTGAGGTTATTGTACCATCTACCCGATGGCAGCAGCGCACAAAGAGCATAGCAGGATGGGATGCTGACGACCTCTGATGGTGGATGCTGTTTACCGAATACATCTTTTTATGTGGATCTGCTTAATGTTTGGGAGTGCATTTCCCGTGATGACTGAACCGAATTCACTAACTTTTTAAAGATTTTCCTTCAAAGGTACGGTATTTCCGTACCACGTCTTGATGCAGACAGACAATATACTCTCTGAGACACATCCATAGAAGCTCATCAAGGTTTTTTTATGTCATGCTGAATCACCGCAGTCTCCTAAGAAAGTAGAGGAAATAGTCATTCCAACAATTTAAAGTTACAGACGCGCCCCGCCTCTGATCCTCCAAAGAGAACTAGCTCGAGAAACTTTGGTGTTCCCTCTGCTGAAGACAACAATCACTCGTTGGTCCTGCCGACATAGAGTGATGGGGTGCTGCCATATCTTGTGTAAAACGATCCCCTCTTAGTTGAAATGTATGCCCTAAGAGGGGAACGTTTTAAGACATGTAAGCCCTGGAATGGAGATAACTTTCGCGTGCTCTACTATTATTTATGCCTGAAAATTTTAGAAACGTGTATCAGATTCCGCCTCACCTCCGATGCTCCAGAGAAAAAAATACAAGTTTGACTAAACTCTCGTTATTGCACAAACCATCTTGGTGATGCTCTTCCGCACACTCTCCGAATCCTCGTCATCCTTTCTCTGGAGGATGGCCTGAACGGGGTGCAGCACAATTCCAGTGCTGTAATGCTGTACGCTCTGACTCCGCACATGCTCGCAACCTGAGAAAATGCATCACGTCCTTATTCATTCAAAATCCCAGGATATAGTGTATGTTTGTATGTATACCCTCTCAACAAAGCAGTCATTCACACTATTGCGAAATACAGCTGTTTATCTGGCATGTAGTGAGAATACTGCAGGGGAATTCAGGGTGTCCGAGTGGTCTAAGGCGCCAGAACTAAGGAGAGAAAGTCGCTTCCAAGTAAACGCGAGTGTTCTGGTCTCCACCTGAAGGCGTGGGTTCGAACCCCACTCCTGACAGCATACTCTGTTTTTCACGTGCTGTTTTCATAATGCAATCACTGTAATTTTACTGAGCGACCAAAGCGTGAACTGTTTGGGAGTATGAGAAAGAAGCATTTAAGATAAAGATTTTGTTTTAATCACAACAGAGAACTGAACAACGGGTCACATTACATGGGATTCGGGCTGCGGAGTTTGGTGAGAAAGTGGCCTCGGTGAGGAGAGTCTGTGTCACATTCTCAGCCGCGGCTGCTTGTTGGACAGAATGACACCGGGACCACTCAGACACGTTGCTGCTCTCTATATTGAAACGGCATTTTACATCGTCGTTCTTAAGTGTCCATCTGCCGTGGAGCTCGTGGTGCGTTTAACACCTTTCTGGATTTGGCAATATCGGATTAATAATTCCGGACCGGATTATATTCACTTTTTCTGGTTTAACAGGCCACTCTTCCTTGTTTTCCAATGCAGATGTTTTAAATCGAATAGCACGGAAAATATCTTCCGGCCCAATTGGTTCAGAGTTCAGAGCAGAAAGTAAATTTTGCATCACAGCATATCTATATACGTATATCAGAATGTACAATGAGATTCACTTCCCCGCGGGCAACAAAGAAACAGAATAAAATCCATGAAGGACCGCACTGACGGCCAAAACACTCAATATGTGTAACAAAACAAACTGTGTGAAGTCAAGCGAAAGAATAACGATAATAGCAATATTAATTGCTATTTTACGTAATAATCCAGGGCGACTACGAAGCCCACTGGAGTTTGTTCAGATATAACCCCTCTCAGAGACAACCAGATAGAACTATAGAACAATAGAACATTACAGAGCTGAAACAACCCTTTTGGCCCTTCTTGGCTGTGCCGAACCATTTTTCTGCCTAGTCTCATTGACCTGCACCTGGGCCATATCCCTGCAAACCCCTCTCATCCTTATACCTGCCCAAGTTTCTCTTAAATATCAAAAGTGAGCCCGCATTCACCACTTCATCTGGCAGCTCATTCCACAGTCCCACCACTTCCTGCATGAAGAAGTCCCCCTTTAAACTTTCCCTCTTCACCGTTAACCTGTGAACTCTGAATTTTTTTCTCCCCTAGCCTCAGTGTTGGCGCATGGCCTGGTGGACAAGGCATCGGACGAGTAACCTGACCCTCAGCTGAGGCGGCGTGTTTGTGTCCTTGAGCAAGGCACTTAACAACACATTGCTCTGCGACGTCACCGGTGCCAAGCTGCATGGGTCCTAGTGCCCTTCTCTTAGACAACATCGGTGGCGTGGAGAGGGAAAGGCCTGCAGCTTGGGAACTGCTGGTCTCCCATATAAACCTGGCCAAGTCTGCGTCCTGGAAAAAAACCATCCTTGGCGCAAATCCATGGTCTCATGAGAATGACAGATGCCTATTAGCTTCAGTGGAAAAAAGTCTGCTTGCGTTCACTCTATCTAAACACTTCTATCAAATCAACTCTCATTCTCCTACGCTTCAGGGAATAAAGTACTAACTTATTCAACCTTTCTCTGTAACTCAGTTTTCCAAGACCCGGCAACATCCTTGTAAAATTTGTCTCCACTCTTTCAAACTTATTAATATTTTTCCTGTAATTAGGTGAACGGAACTGCACACAATGCTCCAGATTCTGTCTCACCAATGTCTTACAATCCTCACCATTACATTCCAACTCTTATACTCAATACTTTGATTTATAAAGGCCAATGTACCAAAAGCATTCTTTGCAACCCTCTCTACGTGTGAAGCCACTCTTAGGGAATTATGTACCTGTACTCTCAGATCCTTTTGTTCTACTGCACTTCTCAGTGCCCGACCATTTACCTTGTATGTTCTACCTTGGTTTGACCTTCCGAAATGCAATACCTCACACTTGTCTGCATTAAACTCCATCTGCCACTTTTCAGCACATTCCTCTAACAGGTCCAAATTCCTCTGCAAGCTTTGAAAACCTTCCTCACTCTCCACTACACCTCCAATCTTTGTATCATCAGCAAATCAGCTGATACAATTTGCCACATTATCATCCAGATCATTGATATAGATAACAAATAACAATGGACCCAGCACTGATCCCTGTGGCACACCATAGTCACAGGCCTCCACGCAGGGAAGCAATCCTCCACAACCACTCTCTGATTTCTCCCATTGAGCCAATGTCTAATCCAATTTTCTAACTCTCCATGTATACTTAGCGACTGAATCTTCCTAACTAACCTCCCATGCGGGACCTTGTTAAAGGCCTTACTGAAATCCATTCATACAACATCCACTGCATTCCCTTCATCCTCTTTCCTTGTAACCTCGTCGGAAAACTCTAATAGATTGGTTAAACATGACTTACCTCGCACAAAGCCATGCTGACTTTTTCTAATAAGTCGCTGTCTATCTAAATATTTGTAGTCCTATCTCTTAGTATTCCTTACAATAATTTACCTACTACCGGTCTATAATTACCCGGCTTACTTTCTGAGCCCTTTTTAAACAACGCAACTAGATGAGCTATCCTCCAATTCTCTGGCACCTGACCCGTGGATATCGACATTTTAAATATTTCTGCCATGGCCCCTGCCAGGAGACAAGTCTCCTTCAAGGTCCGAGGGAGTACCCTGTCTGGTCCTGGGGATTTATCTGCTCTGATTTGCCTCAAGACAGCAAGCACCTCCTCCTCTTCAATCTATTTGAGTTCCATGAACTCTCTGATTGTTTGCCTTGTTTCCATAAACTCCATTCCAGTTTCCTTAGTAAATACAGATGCAAAAATAAAACAAGAACATTTAATATCTCCCCCATTTCTTTTGGTTCCATACATAGCCGACCACTCTGAACTTTAAAAGGGCCAACTTTATACCTTACTATCCTTTTGCTCTTATCATATCTGTAGAAGCTCTTCGGATTATCCATGACCCTGACTGACGAAGCAACTTCATGTCTTCTTTTAGCCCTCCTGATTTCTTTCTTAAGTATTTTCTTACACTTGTCTTAGATGAATTACAAAATTACAAAGGATCGAATGTGCACGATTTTAAATTATTCACGTAAAGCTCAAACGTTTAATGCAGATAGTAAATATGACTTCGAAAGTTATAAGATTAAAATTTATACAATATAAGTGTACTAAGTTAAATGTAAAGAAATTTGTGGTAGCACAATATCAAAAAGAAATGCAGGATACAGTAGACCTGGTGGATGAATATTATTATTTTATATGTTAACGACTTGGATGTTGGAATTGATTATCTTCCGGACCGGTTTGCGGACAGGATGAACATAGGTGGAGGTGCAGGACATCTGGAGGAAGCAGAGAGGCTACAAAAGGACGGAGACAGATTAGGAGAATGGGCAAAGAAGTGGCAGATAGTACATACTGTCAGGAATTCTATGGTCCTGCCCTAGAGCAGAAGAAAGAAAACGCAGAGGAAATTGGAAAATCTGATGTGAAAAGGGACTCCCGGTTCCTCGTCCAGCATTCCCGGAAGGATGATAGGCCGGTTGCGAAAGTGGTGAGGAAGGCCAATGCGATGTTCACGATCATTTCGAGAGGAATGGAGTATGGATGCAGCGATGTAGTTTTCTGGTTTTTAAATGCACTGATGAAATGCACCTTGAGTACTGTGAGTAGTTTGGAGCCCCTTGTCTGAGACAGGGTGTGCTGTCACTGGAGAAGTTTCAGAAGTGGTTTAGAAAAGTATTCCAGGGTTGAAAGCTTTGTCATGCGAGAAGCATGTGACGGTTCTGGGTCTCTAATCAGGGGAATTCAGGAGAATAAATGGTTTGCGCATTAAATCACCCCTTGTGACACTTAGAGACTACTGGATCGTGTTTCCCATGTCTATCACTCATGTCTCCTGGCGGACTAATGGACGGTATCTCCCTGTGTCTATCACTCGTGTCTCCCGGTTGACTACTGGACCGCGTCCCCCAGCTGACTACTGGATCATGTCTCCCATGTCTATCACTCATGTCTCCCGGCGGACTACTGCACTGTGACTCCCATGTCTGTCACTCGTGTCTTCCGACGGCTTAGGCGCTCCTGCTCCCTAACTAAAACGAAAAGGCGTCTTCGCGTTCCAACATGTTATCAGTTGATCCCTTTTCCACTTTTCGAACATTTCAGTAAATGTAGGGTTTCCTGTCGCTCTATCTGCTCCTAGAACGTAACAGGACAGGATTAGACGGGATATACCTCACTGTTCCTCCTTTCCGCTCATCATCATGCTTAGCAGGAACTTGCACCTTCTCAAAAGCAGCTCTGAACAAATGGTGAATGGACACGGTGTTCAAAAAGTTCTCTGTATTTCTCTCTTCGCATTCTCCTTTGCGCCTTCTCAAAGAAAAATAATTCCATCCTTTTCAATCGATTCCTGGCTCAACAACGTTGATGTGTCAATAATCTCAGTTACTCCAACATATGTTTCCATAAACTTCAGCTTCGACGAAAAGTAACCATCGGAGGTGTAACCAAGCCGCGGAATATAAAGCGCACACACTGGCGTCAATGGCAAGTGCGTCGAAAACCGGATGTAAGTTAATCTACAAAACAAAGTAACTTCAGAACCAGTGGTCAGTTCTGGCTCTAACATAAACACCTTAAATTAGACTAGATCCATCAGAGCTTGGTCCCACTAACCCTTCGGGAGTATTTTTTTTTTTTACTTTAGTACGTTCCTTAATAGTAACGTATCCTGTAGAAAAGGTCATCCAGTTCCTTCACTGTGTCCCTCTATAATTTTTCCTATTTGCTTTGCTGTTTGATTAACCGCTAATTCAGTTTCCGAAGGCTTTCCTGCCTTTCGCTGTACAGCTTAAAATGTCTATGTTCTCCTCAGTTGCAACAGAAAACACTGGTCACTGTACTGTTCTAAGGACTCTGCTCAGTAGCAGCCCTCGCCTCGGTACATCGCACCAGTGGGTCGGGCGTCCTATTGGCCCTTGGTGTTTGTTGGCGGCTCCAACCGATATCATCACAATTACGTCGGTCGTCAGATGTTTATCGACGACCTGCAAAACCCACATTTGTGTGACGTTAAGGGTGCTTTAGCAACAGAGGCTACTGCCGAGAACTTTGCCCGGATGATGGAGGCCTTCTACTCCTCCATCTTGTTACCCTTATCTCTAACTTCTCTGAGTAATTCAGTATAAAGATGAAGGAAGCCGTATCTTTCGGATCATTCAAACACGTAGAGCAATCACATCATGTGACAATCGGCTCTTCACAATTTGCTCTTCCTCAATATCTCTTAGGCAGTTGAATGCACCCTTTGTAGATCAAACAGTGCAGCAGCTTCGACAATCTGAAAATGTAGGCAGGCAATTTAGCTCCGTCTTCCTAAAATGTGTGCCTAAACTTCACCCTAAGATCGGCAGTGCTATCAGCAGTGGCAATAGCATCATCCTGACCTTGCAGGTAACTCGCTGGTGAGGCTATAGATTTTCTGCCTTTAGGAAACTCGCTATATCAGCAGACGGACCGTTTAATATCTCTACCAGTCTCAGTTTTCTCATGTAATTCATCCAGTAACTGAGAAGTCTGCTCAGCCCAAGCCTCGTATTCTTCTTCCCCATCGGATGTGGGCTTGATGCCACCGGAAAATCAAAGCCTACAAAAGAAATACATCTGCATTTATCAACCAGAGATGTAAAACCAGACCGACTTCAGAATTTAATTCAACTGCTGAATGAATCCTTACACCGTTCACATCGGACAGCTTCTTCGCCTCACTCTGCAGAAACGAGAGCAACTTTTCTTTAAAGTCTTTGCTGTCAGTTACGGGAAACTCGACTTGCAATTCAGCACTCTCTCCTTGACTCCACTCTCCTGTGAAAGTATGGGCGACCCATGGCCCCGCCATTCCAGATACTCCAATGGGTGCAGGCAGATCAACTCCGTCAGGTCATCGTCAGTTTGGACAAAAGCATATTTACCCGCCGTTTAGTCAAACTACCGTCCCATGATCGTAATTGCACTAATATTTACGGTAATTAAAACCCTTAAGCTATTCAGTAATCTGGTCTTTTCATCATTGACCCCTTCGTTCTCGCTCGTCCATTTGTGGCTAGTACTGTTTACCCGGAATGTGAATTTCATGCTCAGCTTCATGTCGGGCAAGTTCATTGTGCTGTGGCGGTTCACTTCGGCTGATCACTGTATCCGCCTGTCCGCATGCAGAGCAAACATCCTCCATCACTCCCCCACCTACTGCTCTTCGGGTCGTGGCTGAACCAGCCCAATCCCGTCGCTTCGTAGGACTTGGAAAAGCAATAGAGGAAGTTATAAACAGGAATATAAGAATATAAACAGGACCTTTGGGAGGATATTTACAAGGCCTCGAGATGCAGAAATTGCACGGAATTGAATTGCTCTTCCCGGAGTGGCAGAAGCCAAGGCAATAACAGAGAGGGTCCTTATTGTCATAAAAGGAAGTGATGTTGACGCTTTATCAACGTTAGGTTCCGTCTGGAGTTTAAAATTTGCTTCGGTCGCCCCGTTTTAAAATAGAGTCCGAGGCTTCGGAGTGTTTCGAAGAGGTTTATAGGGAAGAGATCTAAAAGGAGGTGAACTTGTGTTATTCTTTCCAGACTGGGGGGCCACCAAGGGGATATAAAAAGGTTTATAAGAGTCATAAATACAGTAAGCACATGTAACCTTTCTCACAGTAACTGGAGAGGACATGCAGTTGAGATCAGAGATGAAAATGTTCAAAGGAGATTTGTGAAGGAAATGTTTAAAATCAAACATGACAGAGAGTTACGGCTGTCTGGAATGCATTTCTGGCGTGGTAAAGAATGCAGTGGTATTTATAAGATTCTGCGATAGGAAAACAAATTCACAGAAAAGGGACAGGTATAGACAAACTGCAGGCAGGGTGATTTGTTTAATTATGCATCACCGACTTAATCACACCAGCCCACCACCACAGACTAAGGGTCTCTTCCTGTACCGCACTGTCTAACTGGAGAAAAAATCATTGATGAGGGAAATTTATTTTCCACTCCATTGCGAATATTATTCCCTTCAGTCTGAGTCTATAACCCATGGTAAAAGAATGTTATTTCAAGCGAACCATCCTCTCAGCAATCGGTCGGAATTATCAGAAAGAATCCATCAATGCTCCTCACAATTACAGACAACACAGACCCAGCTCATTCACTCTCCGCTCACAAAGAAAGCCTTTCATCTCCTGAAGCTGTCAAGTCAGTGTATGGAATTGTCACTTCACTCTCTCAGTTGCATGGATAACTTTCGTGGGGAACTGTTACTACTCCTGGAAATAATATTCAATGTGCATTCAGGCAGGGGAATTTATTTAATGAGGCATCACTGGCTGACTTACGTCAGCCCAATACCACAGACCAATGGCTTCCTCCTGACCTGCACCGTTGTATGTTGTATCTAATATTCAGGGTGCATTCTCACCACACGCCGCAGGACAGCCCCCCAGTAAGACATCTCTATAACTCTTCTCCAACTCTCCTGTATCACAACGCAAACAAACTGGCTCCCTAATTTTTTTGCTATACCTGAATGTTAACTCTTAGGACGGAATCACTGATAAAGGACATTTGTTTTCCACTCCTTTCTGAATATCCGTTCCTTCATTCTGGGACTGTGACACATGGTAATATAACCATCATTCAGGGGGAACATCCTCCCTGCAATTGGTCTGAATGATCTGAAAGAATCCAGCAATTCTCCTCAGAATTCCAGAGAATACAGACTCACTCTCTCTGCACACAGCAAGTGTGCCATTCCCGGAACTATACGGTCAGTGTGTGGGATAGTTTCAGCCCCCTCTCTTCAACAGGTAAAACTTCCACAAGGAAGTGTGACAAGACCTGGATCTAATATTCAGGGTGGATTCTCACCACACCTCGCAGGAAACCTCCCAATAAGACATCTCTATAACTCTTCTCTAACTCTCCTGTATCTCAACGCAAAAAAACAAAATGATTGGCTCCATGTAATATCCATGTAAATACCCTGGCCCCATGTAAATACTGATTTTTGCAGTTTGTCCCTCTGGGAGTGAATGGTCTCAAATAACTCCAAATTCTGCCCGACTGCCACATCCTCACTTCTCCACTTCTGTCTGCATCCCCAAACCCTCGCTGCGCGCTTCCCACTACTAACCCTGAAATTCAGATCTAAACCACACCCTGTGAGGTCTGTTAGTCCTCACATCCAAATCTCCAATGTTGACTGAAAACCCTGAGTTACCTAAAGGTTTGAACGTGGTCCATTTATTTCCTCTATCTGACATTGTCCTGCTGACTGATTCACGCACATGCTTATCCGTAATGTCATGTGCTTATCCAAACCTTTCTTAAGTTCTTCCAATGCCACTTTGATCAGTTCCCAGTTTTCCATCTGGGTGTCCAATCCTGAAATAACAGTGACACTGTCAGCCTCGTGGGTAGGGATTTGGGGACTGGGTCTGTTTCTCTACCTATAGCACAATGGTGCAGAATACAAAGGAGATACAGACCATCTGTGGTTCGGTGTAACCGTTGTATTGGTAATCTGCGTCTGGGCCTTCGGTTCAGTGTGGGACTGAATCTGAATTTCTCTGCTCTCTGAAACTGTGGAACTAGTGAGCTGTCGCTGTCTCTGTGCTCTGTAACGCACCTTGTATGTCAGACAGGAGCGGCTGCTCTGTTTCCTCGACAGGAAGGAATATCGGAGTTGATTGAAGTTTTCCCTGTTGGTAGGAGAAGGGAAGTCGGTCAGCGAGGGAGGGGTAAATATCAGGCGGTTGTGTGAAGCGGCCGTTGTAGCCTGAACCATTGACAATCTGTCGGTCTGACTCTCTTTCACACAGATATATTATTGTATCTAACGCTTGCCTTTCTTTCATTCACTTTCAACCAAACTTCCTCGATTCATCTCCCAATTTAGAGTCCTATGTTTAATATTCATTATTGAATAATTGCTTTGCAAATTGACGCATTTCTTCGGTTGACCCCTGACGGGTTTCAGATGCCCTTATAAGCTTATCACATCAGCAACATTTCAAAATTGTTGAGGAAGTCCGCAGAGCTTTGCCAGTACTTTGTGTGTGGTGGCTTCGGATTTCCAACATCTGCAAATTAACTCATGACTTGTACATCAGCATCGTGGTCATCTGAACACTGCCACTGTGTGTGTGTGTGTGTGTGTGTGTGTGTGTGTGTGTGTGTGTGTGTGACCACAGGATGAGAAGTTAGGGGTCGGACGTGTCTTTGAATTATGTCTACAAATTGATATTTGGTGGAAACATTAAAAAATGAAATCCGTAAGTGTGGCTGCTTCGGCTGTTTGTCAATGGAGCTCTGACATTATTTCCACTAAGCGAGTAACCGCTGAGGTAATGCCTCGGAATATTGTCTTCTGTCTGCACAATATTTACATTAGAAACAATGAATGGTGTTGAATCACCATGATTGTTCAGGTGACTGTAGTCAGTCAGCGGCATAACAGTGTCTCTGGAGGTTGATCATTTATATAAATCAAGGCCGTTTTGAATAGAGTAGCTCAGAGTTTCTGAAGGAGCTGTGAATTCAGGTTCAACACAACTAGCAGTTTATCACGGAAATGGGTTATCCAGTCCTTTTGCGGATAGGAGAAGTTTACTATCCTTTTATTTCAGCCTTTGGTATTCTTGGTAAGCTGCGGTATCAGCTGACGTTGGGGGGGGGGGTTCACCTGCCGCATGTCCAGTCCTAGTATTCGGCATTCTAGGAATGGAATCAAAGCAACGACCGTGGATTCTGATATCTGGATCTAAAAATAAACCGCTGTAAGAATTCAGCGAAACCGCCAACATCGGAAGACCTCAGTGGGACAAGCAGATATCTTCCAGTGGTTTATGTTCAATAATGTGATGCTCGGGTCTCTGTGCTATTGGTCTCGAAGCAGCTACACTGCATTTGCAAATACTGTGTTTATACTGCCGCGGAGATTATGTTAATTGATTGTCTGCATTGGTACGTGAGCGGTTGTGTGAGGTACGTGTCATGATCAAACAATCGATTAGTGGTAACGATTCAGCAGAATTGAGGAGCTCCCTGTTGCAGCAGGCAGATTGAGGGTTTTCAGTAAAAGTGAGTGGTGTGACAGAAAATGAAGCAGTTGCTGGACAACACAATGACGGCATTGCTGATGAATTAACAAAACCGACGTGTTGATTCATAACCACCAAAGCTGTGAAATGTATTATATTATCCATATAACTATAAATACTGTTAACCGTATTATAATATATCCACATCTGACACGCTAAAACATCTGTCTGTGTCACCGTGCCAGCTACTGGACGTTGGATTATTCTCCATGTTTCCCTGTGATGGATTCAGTCGGGGGCGTCAAGTATATCTGAGAAGAAGAACAGAAGAACTTTAAAGGCAAGATGCTGTTCCTGGCAGTAGTGTTCAACCTCAACAACAAAATGATTAGCAAACAAATCTTCAAAGTGACCCATGCTTTCTTGTTAGCTGCCAAGTGGACAGGAAGCATATTCTTACTCAAACCCTCAGACTAGGCTGTGACTGCTGCCTCAGTCAATGTTCTGCTGTAAAGTCGGCGAGGTGGCAAATGCTGGAATAGGAAACAAATACGGGAAATTCTGGAAACACAACGCCTCAGGCAGCTTGTATAGGAAGAGTAAGAGAAAGTCGTGTCATGGGGGCTCTCTGAAAACAGCTCAGAAAATGCACGTTAACTGCTTTCCCACATATTCTATTTTTGTCTGGATGAGTGGTTCCGGGAATTCCTGTTTCTGTTGTGTCCTTCCATTGTTCTTTCGCTGACAGGGATTCACAGGGAAGTTCATGATTGTTTAATGGAGAAATCATCCCGCCATCGGCGTCCGAATTGATTCATTTCATTCATATCAGACGCGGATGAAGCCGATAAAAATTGATCCAAACAGTACTGACTCTAGGGGTACCTAGTTTTATCTGTCCGCTGCCTCTTCATATTTTTGGTCATCAGAAAGGAATCCGAACTCAAATCATGTGACTTTATTTTAATGTGTAAACTCAGCCAGCTCTTGACCCTCTCTTCACCCTTCTACCGCTGAATGCAACAATATAATGGGAATAATACCTGATCCCCGAAAACTGCAGCAATGGGTTTTACTCAGTATTTTCTCAATTTCCTATTTCCCCTCTCTCTTCAGCGAACTTGATGGCGATTGTGATCCTGTCCCGGTAAAAGTGCGGTCTCTCAAAATGTGTAACTCTCAACCTGGTGGGAATGGCAGCGGCCGATCTCCTGGTCGTTATCTCGCTACCGCTCCTGACGTGGACTGCTTGGCTTTATTTTCGCCGATCATTCCTGTTCATCACTCCTGTGTGCAGTATCGCTAGATGGCTGATTCATGCGAGCACTACTGCCTCTGTCTGGCTGACTGTCTCTTTCACCGTCGATCGATTTGTGGCTATTTGCTGTGAGAAGCTCAAAACAAAATATTGCACCGAGAAAACGGCGGCTGTGGTTATCGGGACAGTGAGTGTGCTGGCCTGTTTGGAGAGTGTTCCCTGGGGCTTTGTATACGAGCCTGTGATAATAATTGATGGTATCCCCTGGTATTGTGTTCTTATACCGAGGTACAGAAACTCTCCCTCATGGGTTGTATTTGAGATGTTTCACCGCATTTTTACACCTTGTGTCCCATTCTTTCTTATTTTGTTTTTCAATATTCTGACGGTCAGGCGGATTCTGGTGGTCAGCCGAGTCCGCAGGAGCATCCGGGGACAAAAGAGTGGAGAGAATGACAAGGACCGGGAAATGGAAAACCGACACAAGTCCATCGTTTTGCTCTTCAGCATAACGGGTAGTTTCATAATGTTGTGGGGAACGCGTTTGGTATTCTGTATCTATGAACGGATTTCAATGAGTTTTGTTTATTATTCTGTCATGAATCCCGTTTACATTATAGAAGAGACAACGGGAATGCTGCAGATTCTCAGTTCCTGCACCAACACGTGTATTTACGCCCTGACGCAGAGCAAATTCCGAGAGGAAATCAAGAATGCGGTGACATATCCAATGAGTCTGATTTTGAAACTCATTAAAGGATAAAAATAAATGCTATGCATTAGTACAATTCAGCTGACTTTACGCTTCTATTCTGTACTCCCACTTGTAATAAACGGAATCAATATGATGAACAGAGTTTACAACAACGCAAGAGAAAATCAGTCGATGCTCGAAATACAGAACAACATACACAGACAATTTTGCAGGTTGTCGGCCCGAATGGTTGAATGTTTACTCTTTTCCAAAGCTGCCACCTGTCTGCTGAGTTGCTCCAGCTTTTTGTGTGTGTTGCCTTAGTGCTATAAAACAAATATCACAATCGCTCGAGACGGCACCACTGGCCTCAGCATCGCAGAAAAATCCCCTTTGCATCTCACACTGCCCTGTTTAAGTTGTATCTTGAGGCGAAACTGTCTACCCTTCTTCCCGATTCTGACAAAATAGCTTGATATGGAGTATACTTCGGTCGGTACCACTCCTTCTCCTATTATTACCCGTCCTTTACTTCACGCTGATTTATTCCTCTGTCTCTAACTGTAGTTTTTCCTTCTGTTTTCCCGTTTGAACTAACTTCCAGTAACAGAATTTTAGCTCTCAAAGTGTAGGTGGATGAGAGGTGTTGGGTGGACGAGGCGATGCTGTGAACCCAAAGACAAAAGACACAGCGAAGCGAAATGGGAACTGATATGTTCTTATCCTACACAAAGTGCTGGCGAAAATCTTCAACTCAGACAGCAGAATAGGAGAGAGAGGGAAGAAATCCAATTCTGCTGACAGGACTGTGACCAAAACACCCACAGTTTACACTTTTCCACAAATAATGTCAGGTCG
This sequence comes from Hypanus sabinus, assembly GCF_030144855.1. NCBI lineage: Eukaryota > Metazoa > Chordata > Chondrichthyes > Myliobatiformes > Dasyatidae > Hypanus > Hypanus sabinus. Next base: position 50,319 of record NW_026779239.1, read on the forward strand.
ACAGAGCTCCTCCAGCATTTTGGATTTGTAGAATCTGCACATTGACTCTTGCTTGTGATTGGTCGAATTCTAGTCAGTGTCAACGAGATATTCGGCTATGCCAACACAGAACTGACTCTGGACAAAGAACAAACGAATAATGTTTGAAAAGGACAGTGTTATTGAAACAGACACTTGACAATTAATGGAACAAGGGCTCAGTTAATTTTAACTTCACTCAGTTGGGAAATTGGAGGTTTTCTCTGAACAAACAGGATCGGGGATATTATTATTATTTATACAATTAGAATATGTTGTGAGTAGCAGCAGTTTGTGTTCAGATATTACACACTCCAGAGAAAGCAGAATTGAGGAATCAAGCTGAGTTCTTCAGTGGCTGGTCTGTGATGCCTATTAAGTCTAATTGTGAGCGGCTAATATCGAAGTACAAACTCTAAACATAAGCTTAGTTAAGATGGGTAATAGGTAGTAAGAATAATCCTGGAAGTTGTAAAATAGTGACTTCTGAAATTAAAGGAGGCTAAATTTTGAAGGGAATTCTTCGCAAAAGGGTTGGCAAATATTTGGAGAAGCATAATCACAGACAGTCAAGTGGCTTTGTAAGGGTAATGCCATGCTTTACGCACCGGATTGACTTTCTGTGGGGTGACAAAATACATTAATGAGGTGGATGATCTGTGTATGGAAACGAGTGAGGCGGTTGTCAAGAGTCCCCACAATAGTTTAATTCAGAACGTCGGGAGGCATGGTGAGTATGGGACTGGCAGTAGATGGGGCGTTTCTAAGAGATCGGATCTTTAACTCTGCTTTCCATGATATTTATGAATGACTTGAAAGAGGAAGTGGATGTGTTGGATAGTATCTTGCAGTCTGTGACTTCACAAACGCAGCAGTTAGAATCAAACAGATCCAGCTCGGAACAATGGAAATCGGAGATCAATTCCGGTGCTTTTCTGGAAGGAGTTTCTCCATCCTCCTCTTGATATTTATGGGTATTCTCACAAGTTAAACAAAAAAATAAAAATAAAAATAAACCTTAACGATGACGGTAGGGTATAATTGATGTTACTTGGCGCCGCTGCTCATTGTTCTTCGCTTCCATCTCTGACTGGGTCAATGAAACCTATGTGGTGTTGTGGATAGCGTTTAATTTCATCATATTTTACAATGGGACATCGACGCGGTGTAGAGCTGTGATGAGATGTGGCAGATGGAGTTCCATCAGTAACAATATGAGCTGATACACAAAAAATCAAACCGGATTACAGAGTATATGTGGCAGATTTGATTGCAGTGTGGAGGAACAGGGAATTCGTGCTAGGCAAGCCGATAGATCCCTCAAAAATTCCCAGTAATTTAGGTCACTGGTTAAGAAGGCTTATGACTTAATAGCCAGCAACTCTATTAATGATTTTACGAGGGAATAGATGCTAAGGAAGTGCAGGTAGATGTGTGTCTAACGATTTTTGCAGGAGGTCATCGTATGCACACATAATTGGAGTCTCTTCAAGGTTTTGTGGGACTGGTGTCAGAAGCATGGGATTTACACCCGTACCGGAAAGGGATTTAATATTCTAACTGGGGAGTTTGATGCAACTGCCTGGCATTAACATGTAATATGTGCAGGCCTGCTGCTTTTGGGGGGAGTGGGGGAGGCGGTAGGCGATGGAGTAGGAACTAGAACCACAGGTGAACAGGTAGCATTGAGTAAAAGGTAGAGACGAGGTCTAGAAACGCCAAAATACCCTAAATATGCGTACGTCACTAAAATCCACGTGCACCCCCAAATCTACGCATAATCCCACATGCATATTAAACAGTCCAGACAACGAATCACTCCAATCACAAAATGGCGACCTGGGCATTAATATATCCTCAGGCATCCCAAGGTCCGACACAGCCAGGTCCGTCTGAATCATTACATACACCCACAAAAACTTTGCAACCCCTATATTCGTCGATACACTCCTAAATCTGCTCAATTCCCAAATAGATCCGGAGCCGCATATTGGAGCACACACCACTAAATCACTAAATCAACCCATTTTCGAGAATTCATCTAAGTACATGCCTTCCCCAAGAACGTGCGCACTCCCGTATTCGCCGACATAAACTAAATATGCACAAACCCCATTCAATGCGCACCCCAAAGCTGCTGAAACTCCCACATGCACCTTAGATTTTCCCAGAGCAAGAAACATTTCAGACAGTTGAGAAAATGGCGTCCTCGTCATTAATAATCAAAAACAGCAAAAATTCGTGTGCAAACCTTGTTCCGCCAAACACAGCCAAATATATATGTATCCCAAATAGACGTCCAAGCCCATCTTTTAAAACACACCCTGAAACCTACGCTGACACACCACATATATTAGATATTTCCAAAGCAGGAATCATTTCAAACCGTGCAGCAAATGGCAGTTTCGACATTAAAATTCCCACGTAACCAAAATCCGAGATCAAATGTGAATCGACCGAGCGTCGCAACACTCAGCTTAAAGGTAAATACGTGTGCACCCCAATATTGGCCGATGCTGCCCTGAATCTGCGCAATTTTCAATTGAGTGCGCACCCAAACCTGCTGACACATCCACATAATCATGAGGTTATCATTTCAAACTCTTCAGAACGGTTTTTATTAAGTGCGATCGTGAACAATAGCCAGCAGTTTAAGGACTAAGTCCCTTTGGAACTTTATACGTTTCAATAAGATCCCCCTCAATCTTCTAAACTCCAGTGAGTATAAGCCCAGTCGATCCAGTCTGTCTCCATATGGAAGTCCTGCCATCCCTTTAATCAGCGTCGGTGCGGGCTGCGGAGCGGGAGCAAGGAGTGCTCGAGGTCGGCAGACGACTGGAGAACGGAGGATCGGAGGGTCAGCCTTTGTAGGTAGGCCGAGACTGTCGGACCTACCTGGACAGTACCCGAAGAGGAAGGTAAAACTGCGCAGGTGCGTGTGACGTAAGCGGCGAGCGCGGAGTTTAAAAAGAGGCCCACTTTCAGGAGTGGGCCTAGCCACAAGCCAGTGGAGTTTTCAGATCAGAATTTTCCTTCCTCTAGGTGAGCTGCCAATCATGGCGAAAGCGACCCAACTGACCATAGCAGTTGGTTATATGATGCCAGTAAAGCCATTTGCACCCTCCCCTGTCACTACAAAGAGTATGTCAGGCTTCGTAGCTCAGCCATATGTAAAAGCCAGGAGCTGGACTTGGTTAACAGAAGCAATTGCGGCAGCATTTAATCGGAAGAGATACCTTGTCCATATTACCACCCTGCCAGTGGTTAAGACTGCTATAAAGTGCCGATATGTCGGTATATAAATAGGAAGCATTATATGCTGGTATATGCTGAGTATATGCTGGTAATAGTGGAAATGTTCAATCGATGTGTCGAAGCCTACCTTACTCGAAAAGATGATGCTAGGACGATGGTGAAAATATTGTAGAAGAAATAATACATGGATACGGAATACCCATGTCGATAAATGGTGACCCAGGTACCCATTTTACCAGCAGAATAGTAAAAGATTTAGCCATGGACTTCCAATGGAAATTGCATATTCCCTATCCGCCTCAGTCATCGTGGAAAGTGGAAAGGGTGAATGGGTAGCTGAAAAATGCACTGTCCAAAGTGTGTCAGTATAATAGCTTGTCATGACCAGAAGCACTCCCCATAGTGTTGTATGAAATGCGAAATAGGAAGAATAGAGCCACAGGAGTGACCCTTCACGAAGCCCTTAGGTAGAGCCCAATGACCACAGGAGCCAGACCCCTAGTATGTGTCGAAAAATTGGCTCTGATGTGAAATTTAAATTAAAGTAACAACAGGTCTGAAAGGCCGCTGCTGCCGGGACGCGCTAGTTGCAAGCTTCAGTAGAGAGATGGGAGAGAGACTGCACACACAACAACTGTTGTCTGGGTGCTTCTGATTTTGTTCTCTTTTCTGCAACCTTTTCACAGAGTTGCTTGGTGTGTTCTTTTGTCTTCATGTTGCAGCATTTGCCAGGACATTGACGCAATAGGGAATGGTCTCGGTGTAATTGAAACATCCTGACTGCACAAAGTGATCTCCATTTAACTAATTATAGGAATTCTAAAACCATTTGGCTGCACCAGTGATGATTTGGTGTGTCATATTAAGGAGGGTGAATTAACATAGAATGGAATTTTTATCACTTTGTAGATTTCATTCTCATTTTGACATGAAATAGTCTTTCTGTTACTCAGTCCATTCACTTTAATTTAAATTTCAAATTTAAGTTTAATGCTCAATTTTCGATTAGGGTACATGGATAACAGAGCGGCTATCTACCATTGCCAGCTGCCACTACAATACAGAGATCGCCCAAAAACAAATCTCCACAAAGATCTGCTGGCTGAATTACGCGACGTCGGCTTGCTCAGGGGAACGGGCCTACAATCCTCGGACTCCCCAGATGCTGGTAACCGGAGATGGAGACATTGTAACCGTTGTGCGAGAACGCGGAAGCGAGGCAAACAGGCAGGGGTCCGAGCCAGGCAAAAAGTGAACCCGAGCCGGCCGGCTCTCCCGTCCATTCTGTTTTCTAATGTTCGCTCCCTGGACAATAAATTGGACTACATCCGACTTCAACGAAATACTCGGCGGGAGTACAGACTCTGCTCTGCGTATGTTTTCACAGAGACATGGCTCACTCATGGAATTTCGGACCCTCCCATTCAGCTACACGGGCTCGCCTTATTTCGAGCGGACACGGATGCAGCTCTCTCCGGTAAGACTCGCGGTGGTGGTGTAAGAACTGTGCTGGTTTCCAGACACTGCTCATCGTTAGTGGAGTTTGTGGCTGTTAGATGCAAACCATTTTATTTACCACAGGAATTCACCTTTGGTCTACATTCCTAATGGTAAGGAGGCGCTCTGTAAACTGTACGGGGCGATTAGCGAACTGCAGAACGCACACCCCGATGGACTGTTTATTGTCGCGGTGAATTTAACCACATGAACCTGAAGCTAGTGCTCCCCAAATTCCATCAGTATGTGGACTTTGTAACGGGGGGAGTGGGGCGCGTTGGACATTGCTTATACAAACATCCCCGACGCGTACCGGGTAGAGCCCCGCCCCCAGCTCGGTTACTCAAACCTCATTTATATTATACTAATCCCAGCATACAGACCGCTCGTCGGACGCTCCAGACCAGTTCAGAAGCAGGTGTAAACCTGGCCAGCAGGAGCCATCTCTGCTCTTCAAGACTTCTTTGAGAATATTGACTGGAACATGTTCAGGGAGGCTGCAACAGATGGCGACTCTACCCGTTTAGAGGAGCACACAGCATCAGAGCACAGCTACATCAGCAAGTGCATTGATGCTATTACTCTGTCCAAGACCATCACTATACACGCTAACCAGAAGCCATGGATGGCCGGGGAGTTGCGTGCGCTGCTCAGGACCCGCGACTCCACCTTCAGAGCAGACGACAAGGCAGCTCTCTCAACAGCAAGGGCCAAACTGTTCCGAGCTATCAGAGGGTCAAAGCGTACACTCGCCCAGCTAATCTACAGCCACTTCCAGGACAGTGGCGACACGCGGCGCATTTGGAAGGGCATTCAGAACATCACCAATTACAGGACCACATCACCTGTCTGTGCAGGTGATGCCTTCCTCTCAGATCCGCTGAGTAAATTCTACGCCCGTTCTGAGGCGGAAAATGACGTGACGGCGAGGTAGTCCACCCCTCCTACAAATGACCAGGTGCTGTGTCTCACTGTGGCCGATGTGAGAAGAACTCCGTGCAGGGTCAACCCACGGAAGGCTGCTTGTCCTGACAACATCCCTGGTACAGTGCTCAGAGGATGTGCAGACCAGCTAGCAGATGTTCTCACTGACATCTTCAACATCTCCCTGAGCAGCGCCACCATTCCAACGTGCTTCAAGGCCGCCACCATCGTCCCCATGGCGAAGAAGTCTTCAGTGTCCCGACCAATGACACCGTGTCCTGCCTAAATGACTACCGTCCCGTTGCACACACATCCATCATCATGAAGTGTTTCGAGAAGCTCGTCATGAGGCATATCAAGACCCTTCTGCCCCCCTCACAGGAGCCCGTACAGTTTGCGTACCGTCCCAACCGCTCAACAAATGACGCCTTTAGCCACCACGCTCCACTCTCCACCTGGCCCTAACCCACCTGAACAAAAAAGACACATACGTTCGGAAGCTGCTCATAGACTTCAGTTCAGCATTCATCACAATCATCCCTCAGAAACTGATTGGAAAGCTGAGCCTACTGGGCCTGAACACCTCCCTCTGCATCTGGATCCTAGACCTCCTGACGGGAAGACCTCAGTCAGTCCGGAGCGGAAGCAGCATCTCCAACACCATCACAGTGAGCCCAGGGGCCCCCTAGGGCTGTGTGCTCAGTCCACTGCTGTTCACCCTGCTGACCCACGACTGTGCTGCAACACACAGCTCGAACCACATCATCAAGTTCGCCGATGACAAGACCATGGTGTGTCTTATCAGCAAGAACGACGATTCAGCTTACAGAGAGGAGGTGCAATGGCTAACGGATTGGTGCAGAGCCAACAACCTGTCTCTTAATGTGAACAAAACAAAAGAGATGGCTGTTGACTTCAGGAGGGCACGGAGCGACCACTCCCCGCTGAAGATCGACGGATCCTCGGTAAAGATCGATAAATGCTCCAAATTTCTTGGTGTTCACCTGCGGAGAATCTCACCTTGCCCGTCTACACCAACTGCAGAGCACTCCCTTTACACTCTTTCACAGAAAGTCCTGAAGGCATCCCTGCTCTTGTGACAGTCGAGTGTCTGTGATAGTTTGGAACATACTTCAACCAAAGTAACAATCACGTCAGCAGCACCGTACGTTTCTATTGTTACCGACCTGACCTGTATGATGACAGCAATCTTCCGCTAATTCTGCATTTTCCGGGCTACCGGACATGACTGTTTGAATTCAAGACGTATTTGCCAATCGTGTTCATTGTAAAACAGCTTTATTTGAAAACTCTGCGGTATTATCATTAGACGCGGGCGTTATCTACACAGATGGCCATTTAATGTAAACACATACGTCATTCCATTCTTCAGCTCTTTTCTGAATTTCTGAGTATTGGTGCACATGCTGAGAAATTGTAACATGTACCAAAATTGTTGAAGGATGTATACCGGGGAACTCAAATATCTGTCCTGGTAAAAATAGTTTTGCACTTGCCATTTCAGGGTATGGACTACAAAGGGCATCCAAAATAATACGAAGTTAGCTGATATAGAAAACAGCAAAACCATCGATCTTCTGCGTTTTTCCACCTCGGCGTCTTTCTGATTGTCGCCGCTGTGCCGAAGCCTTCTGCGGCCACTATTTGCCACAACGATATGTCTTACGGTTAAACCGTTGAACACTACAATTAAGCCGATTGGTAGCAATTGTTTTAAAATACTCTCCAGTAATTCGTATCCCCTCCACACGGGTGAAGTAAGGTATTCATATGAGCCGGTGCACCGCCAAGGCGTGATGTCAATGATGATGTAAGGTTCAAGGGCAAAGTATAACGGGAGACATCTCCCGCAGCTCACTATAACCACGGTCATGATAACTGCCGTTGCTGTTCTCTCAGGGCAGAATTGTTCCCGCAGTTTTCCACAACATATTGCGATGAAACGATCAATGGTAAAACTGACCGTAAACCAAGCAGAACAGTCCGTCGCTATCCTCCCAAACACAGGTGTCAGAGCGCATACAGGAGTGATGAGCAGGGATCTAGAATACATGTAGATATTGTTGGTCTGTTCCACTAAAACAACAACCAAAACCACCATCAGATCCGCTGTTGCCATTCCAACCAGGTAACGGGTGATGCATTTGGAGAGTCCGCATTTTCCACGAAATAGGATCACAATCGCCGTTAAATTTACTGCAATGAATTGGAAATAAACAAATATAATTAAAATAGATGTATATATTGTTGGTCTGCTCGACTGAAGCAACAACGACAATCACCATCAGATCCGCTGAGGCCATTCCGAACAGGTAACGAGTGATACTTTTGGAGAGTCCGCATTTTCCCCGAGATAGGATCACAATCGCCGATAAATTAACCTCAAGAAATTGGAAAGAAAAATTGAAATATTGTCAGCGGCAAATCTCTGAATGCCCCCATGGATATGGTCTGTTTGGAAGTGGATAGCGGGAGTCCAGAGTGTGCTGTCTCCGTCACTGCACTCCGGCTGCAGGGCAATGACACTTGTGAATTCCCACAGATCAGAGCAAATAATCTGTTCCACGACTCACTTACCGGTGAACGGGCGATCGTCCCTGTAAACACCATTTCAATTATTAAAGGTGAAATACTAATGGGATTGTTTGCAGCGGTGAAAAGTGGAATCAAAAGATACAAAACACATTTTATCCTGACCTACGTGTCGAAAATATACCGGACCGTCATTTAAATAAACTGTCCCTGCTGTTATAAGGTCGAAGAGTCTACACTAAGAGAAACTCGGACCTAGAAAAGCAGACACCAGCAGCAGTTCAGAAAATCTAGCCAGGTGAAATTATGAAACAATTTCAATATCGGCACGAACGCAATTGACAAGCAAAAAATCACTTCGATCAAACTACGAAAATGAAAATAAAACAATCAGATACTGGAATCCTCAATTCTGGAAACACGTTTCAGCCGATGTTAGCATCTGTGCTTAGTAACAGTGCGGATACCGCAGCGCAGTAAGGACGGCAACATACATAAAGTAACCAGCTCCGGCATCTTACTGGGGACACCGACCGCCACCAGTGTTGGATAGAAAATGGCCGCGATGTAGTAAATCGCCGGATATCCCATATTCCGTCAGAAGCAGCGTTCAGTTGCACGGAACGTTTCAGCTGCTCAGATGGACTGGTGATCGGTTTCGCAGACTTTTATTGACGTGAGAGCAATTCCACTGAGGCAATCAGCGTGGCTATCACGTCAGGGACACTAGTGTCACCAACGACACAAACACTTACGTTAAACTATTTATACTCACTCTTTCGCCGTATCTTGAATTTGGCTCCTCAAGTCATATTGCAATCTATTTACTTTAGGACAATTTATAATGTGCCTTTTTTTCATGTTATTTTCAATGATAGCTGGCTTCAGCTATTTAAATGGGACATTTTTATATTTGTGTTGCATGTAAAGTGGGCATTCATCTTGAAGTCGATTTATTTTGTAAGATTTGACGGTGCACATTCGCTTCTGAAATTAAAGGTAGGAGTTTGTCCTGGCTGGGGAATAGACAACACATCTTTAGTAAAGGGGAACATTCGTTCATCTCTTCTTTCGTGCCTTCCAGCCATTTCGGGCTTTTTGAATGATGGAAGTCACAATGACAGCTGACATACATTACAATAAAATACACTGCACTTATGTTCCTCCATATATATTAAAAGATCCACAGCGATATTCCAGAGACTTGCGAGAAAAAAAAATGGAGCGGGTATTCGGAAAATTAGCGAGGGCTGTTGACAGTTTAAAGAACAATATGGGCTGTTTGACACGAACCTGACCCCTGCCAGTGAAAGACTTGACCACCCCATACCCTTGACATGCGATGCAGTCTGTTTAACTTTAAAGATATCCTCAAACCTGTCACAATTCTACCACTCTTTCTCTGGCCATTCGCTGTTTGAACAGATGTAGCAAGTGAAATCTGTGGACTAGACGCAGGTTCCCAAGCTGTTCTATTATTTGCCACAAAGTTGTATTATTTTACTGTTGATTTACTGTTAGTTATATTGTCTTTTGAGCGTCACTATGAGTCTGTGCAGGACAGCGGAAGTGTTCAAGCTCACCTGTCAATCACATTTCTTCCTGTTCCTACAGTGAACCTCTCCGTGACTATTGTGATACTCGTACCGACGACCGTGCCTCGGCTTATTGTAGAAAGTCTCAACACTCTGTTTCCATTGTAGAACTCTTACTAATGTGCGGTCCTCGTTTGACTTGAGAACGTATCACCTCTGCCTTCAAATTCATCCTTCCAAAGTGAATCACTCCGTAACATTCCGGGTCAGCTGTATCTTTTCAGAGCTGCTCTCCGTGTGTCATTGTACTGTTGTAATCTGTGATAACCTTCCACACTATCCATGTTTCCACCAACTTCCACATCTTTACAAATTCAATCACTCACCCTTCCACTTCCTTATTCACATAATTTTCAAAGCACAAAAATCCGGGGGCTTCAAAACAGATCTCTGCAGGATATTACCGGCACCAACATCCAGGCAGAAAACTCTCCATCCACAATCACCCTCTGTCTTCTTGGGTGTCAGTCCTGAATCCACAAGACGACTTTCCCAGAATACCAAGCCTTCCGAAAGCTCCTACCATGGTTAACCGAAAGTATAACCGTCACACCCTCACTGAATTGAACCAGGCTTGCCCCTCACAAAGCCATACTGATTCTCCCAAACCAAGTACTGTTTCTCCAAATTCTCGCAAATCCTGTTTCTAAGAATATTCTGCAATAATTTGCCCGTCACTGCAGTCGCACTCACAGTTTCCCGCAGTCACCCAGGGTTTCTCCCGAACACTCAAGAGGACTTATATGTTCTAATGATTTTTTTTTTCAGATGTTCCAGCACATCCTCTCTTTTAACCTCGATATGTTGTCGCACATCGGGCCGGTTAAGGCTGTCCTCGCAAATGTCCCTCTTACTGGTGAATAGTGAACTGAAGTCTTCATTCAGGTCCTGTCCTTCTTCCCCGGACATCGGAGGCTTGGTTCAGTTTCTATCCCCGACCGGTCCTACACTCACTTTAGTCATCTTTTTCTTCATATATATCAAGAATGGCTTGGGGTTTCCTTTAAAACTACTGCAGACCTTCTGCAGACGTTTCTATTTATGCCAATTCCATTTTTCAGCTTGTCCCCGCCTGCTTTTTAAATCTACAATCATGTCTGATCGTTGCTTTCAAATCCTGAGGTCAGCTTCCTAAAGATTTCCTCCTCTTGATCAGATGTTTCACATCTGTTTTCAACCATGTCCTTCACCCTGCCATCATTTCCCTGCCTAAATGGGGCAAACCTACCGAGAGCCCCATGTAAGTACAGCATAAAATACTACACATTTCCGTTGTGCATTTCCCAGGATGCATCCGCTCCTGATTTATGGACTGATTTACCAGCCTAATATTATCATAGTTCCACTTACACAGTTAATTGTTTCGGGATCTGACACGGTGCGGTGTGCAGAGAGTGGGGCAATGGGATCAGTATGGGAAATGACACGAGGTTGTGGGAACACAGCCAGGCATTGAGATTACTTTGTGACTGACTCAGACCTGTGTGATTAGTGTATGTAACCATTATATGACAGAAGGGTGCTGGACCCATTTTAATTTGTCTACCAACACAACCGATCGCTGACGACGGAAGAGCTCTGCTCTACGCACTGTCCTTACACAACTGGAGAAGAAGGATGCTTACGTGAGAATGCTATTCTTGGACTACAGTTCAGTATTCAACGCCAGAATTCCCACCAGGTTCGACAGGAAGCTCAGAGAGCTCGTCCTGGATCCTGTCTTTCAGATCGCCAGCGGGGCGAAAGAGCGGGCTCCCTTACCTCCACCCCTTTGAATTTCAACATAGGAGCCCTTCACGGCCACGTACTGCATCCCCTCCTATACTCCCTTAAATATTTTGCCACCCACTGCTTCAAACTGTTCATTAAATGTTCCGAAGACACTACATTGATTGGCCTAATCTCAGGAAATTAAAAAAGTGGCTTACAGGGTAGAAGTTACCTCTCTGACATAATGTCAGAGAGATAAACAACCTCTCCCTCAATGTCGCAAAAACAAAGGAGCTGGTGGTGGATTACAGGGGAAATGGAGGCAGATTAACCCCTATTGATATCATTGGATCTGGGTTTGAGATGGTTAAAAGCTTTAAGTTCCTCAGCATCCTCATCACAGAGGACCTCACGTGGTCTGTACAAACCAGCCGTGAACTAAAAAAGTTATAAAAGCTCACATTGAGATTGTAAACATTGTGGCATCTGATCTTAGAAAGGATGGGCTATCACTTGAGTGAGTTTAAGAGAGGCTTATGAAAATGATTCCAGGATGAATATCTTGACATATGAAGAGAATTTGATGGGTGATATAATTTAACCCTGACTAATGACCTCGAATGGCTGAGTGTGGAGGAGATGTGTCCTATGGTGGGAGAGTCTAGGACCAGAGGAGACAGTTTCTGAATAGAGTGCCGTCTATTTGCCAAGTTCATGAGATTAGTCAGAGTGTGGTGAATCTGTGGAATTCGGTGCCACAGGCAGCGTGGAGGCCAAGACTTTGAAACAGACGTTGATAGATTCCTGACTGGTCAGGGATACAGGGAGAAAGCGGAGAATAGTGCTGAGAGGAGCTTCGGATCAGCCATGATGAAATGACGGAGCAGACTCGATAACCTAATTCTGCTCCCACGGCTTTTGATCTTATGTTTCATATTCATCCCGCAGTTGTATTGTATCTTACTGATCTGTTTCATAATCTACTAGCTCTATTACAACTTCCATAACTTTGCTCTGCACTGTTCCGATCTAAAGTTCATGTTTCCATCTTTAGAATATAGTTCTACTAATTAATTAATTCATCTACCTTTGATAATTATGGAGCGATCGACTGTCTATACAGGGTTTGTCAACCTATGATAGCTATTATTATTTTTTTATTTGTTTCTCAGCTTGAGCTGGTTTAAGTTGAGATACAGCCATTGCGAAACACACTAATTTCTCAGTTTGCTATGAACTTGTCTGCTCAAATCGCTGGGATGTATTCTATGCAGAGACATGAGTAGTTCACTTGATCTTCCGTAGTGACCATTTCCTCATTTTTCTGGATTGTGCTCTTATTTAAGTTTAGTGGAGTGTATTTCGTATTATTTTTACACATGAAGGCATGCACAGCTGAATCTTGCTTTCGTTAAGAAAAATATATCCTGTGTTTTCTTTTATTAATTAAACCCCACCATCTCCCAGTTTTACCGATGAAGTACCTCCTTGATATGCTTCCTCTCCTGCACTCTACACTTTTACTCTGACTTATCATCTAGTTTTTTTTTCAAAAACAAAACAATAATTCAAGAGTATTATGGACAGAAGTGAGTACAGAAGCCATTGCTAACGGGAGAATGTGCTTTCGGTAGATAAGACTCCTGGACCAGATGATGTACACCACAGGTTCAGAAAGAGATTGTTAAAGAGTTTGTGATGGTCTTAGAGTCATGGAACATTACAGCACAGGAAAATGTCATTCGGCCAGTCTAGTTTGTGCCAGGCCATTAATCTGCCTCGTTCCAGCAACCTCCAACGGGACCATAGTCATCCATTCACTCCCATCATTATACCCATTCAAGCCTCTCTGAAAATTTGAAAACGACCCTGTCGCTTACTCTGGCTGCACATTCCACATTCTAAACGCCTGTGAGTGAAGAGGTTCCCCCTCAAGTTTTTCTTAAAGAATGAGTAATGATCTTTCAAGGGTGTCTCGATTTTGGAATGTTTCTGTCAAACTAGGAAGTTGTAAATGTCACCCCACTCTTGAAGAACGCCCCCCCCGGCAGAAGAAAGCAAATTATAGGATAGTCTGTCTGACCTCAGAGGTTGGATTCCATTTAGGATGATTTTTCGGGGTACCTGGCGCATGCTAAAGTACGCAGTTTTATTCAGGGTATATATTGTCTGACAAATCTTTTGGAATTCTTTGACAAAATAACAAGGAGAATAGACAAAGGAGAGGAAGTGGATGTTGTTCTCTTGGATATTCAGATGGATTTTAAGGATGCGCTGCACATGAGGCTACCTAACAAGATCACAGTTCATATCATTACAGGAAAGACACTGTCATAGATCGAGGATTGGTTTACTGGAAGGAGTCAAGGAGTTAGAACAATGCGAGCCTATTCTGTTTGCTACCGATAGCTATTGACGTTTCACTGATGTTGGTAACGAGATCGCTTCCGTTTATATTAAAATCAACGATTTGGATGACAGAATTGATGGTTTGATGACCGACATTGCAGTTGATACGAAAGTAAGTGCCAGACAAGCAGCTTCCAGCAAACTGGGTGTCTGCAGAAGGTTTGGAGAACAGGCAATGAAGTGGCAGGTAAAATACAGTGCAGAGACTGCCGTGTGCAGTCAGGTACTCAGGCTCACTTTGCATAAGGTTGAACGAACATTGTTAGCAAAACACTCCAATACCATACAGTTGTCATCCTGTTACAATCAAAAATTCCATTTTGGTACTACAAGTAAACTATATTTCCACATTGGTGGAGAAGTGGCCTGACACCCCTCGCCATTTCTAAAAACCCTTCCAACCCCTACATCATTCCGCATTTCTTTAAACCCCTTCCACACCTGCAGCACTTGGCATCTCAGCAAAACCTTCCAGCATCCACCCTGGCGACAGCAGACCCGAGAAGGACACCGTCCGTGCAGATGGCAGGGCGCGCAATGGCCTGATGGCCAGAAAAAGCTGCAGTTTGATCAAGGACAGGGGAAGTAGACAAACCAGTTATCTCTGTTCCCCCCCCCCGCCATTTTGTGGACTATGAACTGATTTTTGTTCTGTAATAATCTAATCAGAACAACTGAATGTGGACACAGGAAGCTTCTGGTGATGATCTGCTGAACCTGAGACCATTCTCAAACAAGTCGCCATTTTTAATGTGAAGGGCGCGGACTCTGAACTGATCTTGACTCTGGGACAATCTAATCAGAGCCATAATCCGGAGACCATTGCTGTAACTATATGTATCTCTGTGCTTTTGTGTAGGTTTTGTCGCATTAGCTTTTGGTTTGTTGGGCGGTAGAGTTGGTCTCCTGACTTGGATGTCTGGGTAGTCTTGTTTTGTCTGGTGGCTTTGGAGTTCCTTTCCGGGGACGCGCTAAGATGGTAGCGCGATATTAATATGCAGTAGACTCTCCGGACTCTGGATCTGCGGATTGCCAAACGTTATGTGGATTTTCTGGTGTAGTCGGTTTTGTCTTGTGCTTTTGTGATATCATTCTGGGGTGCGTTGTCTCATTTTATAACTGCATTGCATTTGTGCTTTCGAAATGACAATAAACAGAAACTGAACTGAACTGAAATGAGAGGAGTAGCTACTTAAGTAAAATGCCAGGCCTACCAAACAAGGAATCTGTAGTCTCGTTAGACTCTATCTGCTTTGCCTCATTTAACTGGTTTGGACCTGTCAGGATGTAAAGATACATATACACAAGGCTGGAGTGGGCAGAGCTATGAAACAATTTCGGTTGTAGCCCTGTATAATGATTAGTAAGAAGGTGAGCCAGCTAGTTCAGGTGACATTGAGCCGAGGTTGGAGATCCAATATTTCATTTGATGAGGAATGGTATAAGACTCAAGATCTCCAAGTATGCAGGGGCGATAAATCTCCAGCAGCCAGAGAGCAACCAACGCTGATAAGCAGGACCGCACGGAAAAGTGAAGATCGAAATCACGAGGAACCTGACCAGCGTGGACTCCTTTCCCGGGTGTTACTTTTTTTATTTCTTTATTGTTCGTTCATGGAGTGTCAGGGGTTTTAGTTGAAATAATTAATATTACTTTTCGATAAATACAGATTCTTTGTTCTTCACTGATCATTGTTACAAGGGATGATTCTTGTAACAGTGGGGCCCATGTTTAAAGTTGCCCGCCAGTAGGCCATGCCCTCTGCACAGCGTTACCATCGGGAAGGAGAGACAGAAGCCTGAAAGCTCACGTTCAGCGATTCAGGAAGGGCTACTTCCCCCTCTGCCACCTGCAACTCTGTTTTGTTTTTCGCTATATTTCTTTCTCCTGTATTTCATTGTACTGTTACCGTAACGTGAATAAATTTCACCACGTGTGCCTGTGGTATCAAATCTGGTTCCGATTCTGATTCAGATACTGACGGGATGTGTTCGGTTCAACATAAATTAGTGGAAAGGCTTTCAGAACCTCGTGAGACGAAGGGTTGTACTATGCTGTAGTAGTCGACGTTCTATGCTCTATCCAGTGCACTTACTATTTAAGTCCAGTCGACTAATCATTTCAAGTTACGACGCTTTCCTTTTCCAGACTTCTCTCCATGCGCCTGATAGTATTGCAAGAGAATTTAAGAACAATAGACCATAAATGTCAGTGCCGACCGCTGGATGAAATCGATAGTTTTACTTCCAAGGGACTCGTCATGTATATGGTAATAAAGTTTTGTCCTCGGTGTGCAGACTGCGCTGGTCATGGTGTCTGCAGTGAAGTATCTGTACAAACAGGAACATTAGCGATAGTCAGTATGAGCCAATGCGAAGTAAGTCATGTCTAACCAATCTTACAGAGCTTTACGAGGAAGTTACCAGGAATGGTGTTGCAGGCAAGGCCGTGGATCCCGTCTACAGGGACTTCATCACGGAATTTGTAGGGTTCCGTATGGGAGAATGCACGAGAAGGTTCAGTCGCTTGGTTTTCAGATGTGCTGGTAAATTTGATTCGCCATTGGCTATGTTGGGGAAGCCAGAGTGTGGTAATGGATGGTTGTCTCTCTGACTGGGGACCTGTGACGTGTGAAGTGAACAGGGATCGTTGCCGTGTCCGTTGTTGTTTGTCATCAATATCAATGATCTGGATGATAATTTTGAGAACATGATCAGCAAATTGCCGATGTGGCAGGTCGGATTTAAAGCACTTTTGGAAGACCAGCCAGGGTTGGTCTGACACAATGAGAAATAGGGCACCTAGGAGTACGATAGGAAAACGAATCTGGGAATGCTGGTCGAAAATTCAATGACCGTTGCGGCACAATTAGACAGGGTCGAAAAAATAGTTTTCCACACTTTTGCGTTCATGGACCAAAGTACTGAGTACAGGAGGTGGTAAGTTATGCTAATGTTGCTTAAGACTTTATTGAGGCCTAATTTGGAAAATTATTGTGGTTTGGCTCAACTACCGGCAGGACAGATGTAACTCAGTTTGAAAGAATACAGAAAAATAAATATTACACAGGTGTTGCCGGAACTGGATGTTTTGAATTAAAACGAAAGATTACTTATGTCAGCACTTTATTCCCCAGCAGGTAGATGACTGCGGGGAGATTTGACAGAGGCATATAAAATGGTGAGGCGTATAGAGAGTGTAAGTGCAAGCAAGCTTCCTCCGCTGATGGTGGGTGAGAATATAACTAGAGATCATGGGTGACTGGTGAAATATAAAATGCTTAAGGCAAACATGAGGAAAGTTTCTTCACCCAGAACGCCGTCAGAGCGTAGACAGTGCTGCCAGCTAAAATGGTAATTGAGATTCCGATGTCAACGTTAAAAAAAAAATAATTGGATAAGTACACAGATGAGAGAGAGAGAGATGGATGGCCACGGTATGTCTGGGTTAGAACTTTAGTGTCTCACAGCGCCGACCAATCGAGAGAGTCGCTGATACTCTTCGACCCCTCTGCCCTTGCACACACTGAAGCATGGAGACTGGGTTAATGGATGATTTTAACATGAGAAGGTGGAAGCTTAGGAAATTGTTTATTCAGTATTCTCCAATTACCTGCGAATGGTTTGAAGGAAGAAAAGTGTGATCCCGGATATTTGTTTTACATTCGCAACGTTTTTATTTTGTGTAGTTTTGTATGTTTAATTTATTACTGATTTCAGAGGGACACACGGATTCCACACCGGTCATGTGGATTCAGAGTTAAATGGATCGAAATATGAGCGTATCTACACCCGATACGATAGAACCACGATTTAGAGGTAAAAGGGCATTAGGATAAATTGGTATGTACTTGAATTCGGAATTTGGAATTGGTTGGTTTCTTTACTAAGCACCAGAAGCTGCTGCTGAACATTTTGAAATGTTAGTTTGAAATGTTAGTAGGATTCCACGGGAAAAGTTTCCTTTGAAGTCATTGCAGCAACTGCCCTGTAATATGTCAATGGCAGTTCAGCTTGGATATCGTCCTGGTGCAGTCAATATCTCAGCGATTTGCTTACGTTGTCAGGCCTAATTCCATTAATTACCCAGCTGCTCTGGGTGGTCAGATTCAATCGGTTACTTCCCTTAGTCCTATTTCTTGGAGCACTGTAAATGCAAATTGCAAATTGTACCGAAGTTTCGGCTCTCCTTGCGGTACACGGCTGCCCGCTGTCTTCCAGCCAGAATTCACGCTATCTACTACACCATCTGCTTTCTGTTAGTCAGCCAATTCTGAATCAACGCGGCCAGGTTTGCCCGGACACTTTTTCTCCTGGCTTTCTCAGCGAGTCTACTATGGGTTACTGATTAAACGTCTGATCTACGTACATGTACCCACATCGACTGTTCTGATTCTTCTATTTGTTTTATTTTCACTTTTTCAAACAAAAATCAATCTGATTCATAAACATGCTATGTTGTCTCTCCATAGCCAGACTACGTTTCTGCAAATATTCATAAATTCCTTCTTCAGTAAGCTTCTCTAGTACTTCCATCACCCACTACTAATGTAAGATTCCTTGGAATATAATTCCAAGGAGCATCCCTTTTATCTCTCAGCAACTAATGAATAACATTTTTTCACCCTCCAGTCAACCAGTTCTACTTATACTTCGTGGCCAACGAAACATATATCCTGTCCAAAAGCTCAGCAATATTTTCGCTCGCCTTTCAAAATAACCTGGACTATATATTTTCCGCTATCGGGGAATCACCTATCATAATGTTTCCCAAGTTTCCATCGCATCCTCTTTCTCAACGTCGTCATGATCTGGCCTATCTGCCGTTTCACGCTGTGTTCACATTCATCAACGTATTCAGTGTGGAGCTTCAATGCCTCCTTAGAATTTCCTCTGATCTGCCCACACTCTCTCCAGTCTCCTCCGGTTCCTCACAGTGCAACTCGCCAAAGCTTTCTCAAGTCCCCTTCTGACTCTTCGAAGTTTAAATTCTTTCTTGCCTGCATTGTGACTCTCCAGAACCCTATCTGACCTTTCTTCCTATATCTTAATTACCTTTCATTCTTCCTCTTGTATAGTTCCAATTATCTTGTCTCACACGGTTACTTTACGCTATGATCCTTTCCGTGCCTCAAAGAGACAAGCCTATACTGAACCACATGTCAGTTTTCCCTCAACATTCTCCAGATACCTGTTGCGCATTTCCCTGTGTACGCCATTTTCCGGTTTACATTCCCAGGTTCCTGCCAGGTAGCACCATAATTCGCAGACTCCCAATTAATTACATTCCATGCACCATGGTCCTATCTCCGTGCAAGGTAAATGTCGGAGGGTTATGCCCTATCGTTCTGAAATGCTGACCCGCGGTGCGATCTGTCACCTTATCCGTTTCCTTTCCTAATACTAGATCCGGTATGGCCTGTCGGCTAGTCTGCCTGTCTTCATATAGTGACATGAATCCTTCCTGGACAGAACTCAGAAATTATGCCATATCTAATACTTTTACCCTGGGGAGGTGCCAAAGAATGTTAGCAAAGTTTCAGTTGCCCGTACCAATAACATAGCACATGTCCAGGTTCCGATTCCCGATCGATTCCTCACTTTTCATGTTGCGTTTTTATGTTAATCTGGTGGGCGGCTGTATAGAATACTCCAAACGGTGCTTCCTTTTTTGTGTTTGTCTCACAGTCTATTAACAAATGAACGCTCCACGTTGTCTTCCTTTTCTGCATGATACTATCCCTGGTTTGCCATCGCACCCCCTTTGCACTCTGTTACCAGACATGTCCATTTTACAACATCTGAAACACGGGAAGATCTGCAGCCTTTCCTGACCTTGTGACAGTGCAGTGTCTGTGATAGTTTGGAACTTACTGCAAACAATGTAACAATCACGCCAGCGACATTGAACATTTCAATCGCTACCTACCGTAACGGTATGAACTCAGCAATCTTCAGCGAATTCTGCAATTCCCAGATGACCAGGCATATGATTGCTTAAATTTATGACATGTTTGCCAAACCTGTTCGTTGTAAAACGGCTTTATTTGAAAACTCCGTTGAACTGCCAGTAAACGCGGACGTTATCTACACAGATGGCCATTTAATGTAAACACATATTTCATTCCATTCCTCAGCTCTTCTCTGAATTTCCTCTGTGTCAGTGTATAGATACAAGTATTGGTGCACACGCTGAGAATTTGGAACATGAACCCGAATTGCTGTAGGATGTATACCGGGGAACTCAAATATCTGTCCTCGTAAAAATAGTTTTGTACTTGCCATTTCAAGGAATGGGCTACATAGGGCATCCAAAATAAAACGAAATTAGCTGATATAGAAAACAACAAAATCATCGATTTTCTGCGCTTTTCCACCTCGGCATCTTTCTGATTATTGCTGTTGTGCCGAAGCCTTCTGCGGACTCTATTTGCCACAACGATATGTCTTACAGTTAACCCGTTAAACACCAGGATCAAGCCGATTGGTAGCAGTGGTGTTAAAATACTCTCCAGTAATTCGTATCCCTTCCACACGGACGAAGTAATGTATTCATTTGTGACGATGCAGCGCCACGGTATGTTGTCAATGATGACATAAGGTTCAATGGCAAAGTAAAACGGGACACTCCTGCCGCAGCCCACTATAACCACCATCACCATAACAACCGTTGCTGTTCTCTCAGTACAGTATCGTTCCCGCAGCTTTTGACAACATATTGCGATGAAACGATCGAAGGTAAAACTGACCGTAAACCAAACAGAACAGTCCGTCGATGCAGTGACAAATACAACAGTCAGAGCGCATACAGGAGTGATGAGCAGGGATCTAGAATAAATGTAGAAATTGTTGGTCTGTTCCACTAAAGCAAAAATGATAACCACCATCACATCCGCTGTTGCCATTCCAACCAGGTAACGGGTGATGCATTTGGAGAGTCCGCACTTTCCCCGAGATAGGATCACAATCGCCGTTAAATTAACTACAAGAAATTGGAAAAATAAAAATAGAAATCGAATAAATATAGATATTGCTGCTCTGATCCACTAAAGCAACAACAATAACCACCATCAGATCCGCTGTTGCCATTCCAACCAGGTAACGGGTGATGCATTTGGAGAGTCCGCACTTTTCCAGAGAGAGGATCAGATCGTCGTTAGATTAACTACAGGAAATTTGGAAACGAACTAGAAATAAAGTCAGCAGCAATTCCCTGAATGTCTCATTCTTCCGATGCTATGCAAAATATGATTTGTTTGGAAGTGGAAAGCGGGAATCCACTGTGTGCGGTCTCGATTGCTGAACTCCAGCTGGAGAACCATGATGGATGAGAGTGTCAGAGGGTTCGCCACCTTCCGACAGTTTAAAGTGGGTCGTCCGAGTTCCACGACTCACGTCCGGGTGAACAATCTATCCGTCCTGTAACCAACACCATTTCTATTATTGGAGGCGAAAGAACTGACGGGATTATTTGTAGCGATGACAAAGTGCCATTAAGGTTATTTAAAGCAGAAGTTGCCATGTTGTTGTAAGGTCGAACTGTCTACACTTATAGAGACTCGGACCTAGAAAAGCAGAGACCAGCATCACTTCGGAAAGACTAAGGAGGTGATATTATGAAACATTGACAATATCGGCAGCAACATAATTGACAAAAGGGAAAATCATTCCGATCAAAGGAGGGAAAATTAAAATAAAACATCAGATGCCTGATCCTCCATTCTGGAAACAAGTTTCAGCCGACGGTACCATCTGTGCTTAGTAACAGTGCGGATACCGCAGCAGAGGAACAGTAAGACCATGCATAGAGTAACCATCTCCGGCATCTTACCGGGGACACCAACCGCTACAAGTGTAGGATAGAAAATGCTGGCGATGTAGTAAATCGCCGGATATCCCATATTCCGTCCGAAGCAGAGTTCAGATATGCGGAGCGTTTCAGCTGCTCATATAGACTGGAGATCTGTTTAGCTGACTTTTATTAAAGTGAGAGCAATTCCACTGAGGCAAATACGTGGCTATCACGTTTGTCACATTAGTGACAACCATCTGCACAAACACTTACGTTAAACTATTTTTACTCACTCTCTCACCGTGTCATGAATTTGAATCCACAAGCGATGTTGCAATCTATTTACTTGAAAGCAATATATGATGTGTTTTCTTTTTTTCATGTTATTTTCTATAATACCTGGCTTCAGCCATTCAAATAGGATATTCTTATATCATTGTTGCTTTTAAAACAGGCATTCATCTTGAAGTCGATTTATTTCGCAATATTTGACAGAACACCTTTGCGTTTGAATTTTAGGGAAGGGTTTTGTTCTGGCAGGTGGATTGAAGAATATTTCTTTATTAAAGGGGAACATTCAGTCATATTTTCGTTCGTTCGTTCCAGTCATTCCGGGCGGTTTGAGTGATGGAAATCATAGTGACAGCTGACGTGTGTTACAATAAAGTAAACTGCACTTCTTTTCCTACAAACACTTTTAAAGGTCTACAACGATATTCCAGAGACCTCTGGTCAATAGGGACCGTGTCTTCGGGAAATCAGCCAGGGCTGTCTACATTTTGAAAAACAATGTTTTCCAGAGCACACATGGGCCGTTTCGCAGGAACCTGACCTCTGCCAGTGAATGACCTAACCACCCCATACCTGTGACCTGCGATGCAGTCTGTTTAACTGTAAAGATATTCTTAAACTTGCCAAAATTCTACCGCTATTTCTCCATCCATTCTCTGTTTTAACAAAAGTAGCAATCAAAATCTGTGAACAATCCGTAGGTTCTCAGGGTGTTCTACTATTTGCCATGAAATTGTATTTTTTTCTCCTGATTTACTTTCAGGTATATTGCCTTTCGAGCGTCACTATAAGCACGTGCAGAACACAGGATGTGTCAAGCTCACCAGTCAATCACACTTCCTTCTGCTCTTGCAGTGCACCACTCGGTGCCTAATGTGGGACTCGTACCGATGAGCGGCCCTTGGTTTGCTGGAGGAAGTCTCATCACTCTGTTTCCTTTGTGGAACTCGTACTATTGTGTGGCCCTCAGTTTATTGGAGAAAGTATCAAATCTGCCTTCAAGTTCTTCCTTCCACTGTGAATCTCTGCGCATCTATCCGGGTGGAACTCCATCTGTAAATTCTCAGCGCTGCTCTGCGTCCTGTCACCGTCCTGTTGTAATCTGTGACCAACTTCTATACTCTCCATAATTGCACCAAACTCCACATCTTTGAAAATACAATAAGCCACCCTTCCACCTCGTCATACAAGGCACTCATAAAAACACGAAAAGCTGGGAGTCTCAAACAGACCACTGCAGGACACCACTGGTCACCAACATCTGTGAACTGTCCGCAGTTTCTCAGGCTGCTGTATTACTTGCCATGAAGTTGTTTTTATTTTCTCCCGACTTACAGTTAGTGATAGTGCCTTTCGGTCGTCACCATAAGTATGTGAAAAACAGCGGATGCGTTCAAGCTCAGCTGTCAATCACAAGTCTTCTTGCTCTTGCAGTGCAACGCTCCGTGCCTATTATGAAACTCGTACCGATGAGCGGCCCACGGCTTATTGGGGAAAGTCTCATCACTCTGTTTCCATTGTGGAACTCGTACTGATGTGCAGTTCTCGGTTGACTCGAGAAAGTATGAAGTCTGCCTTCAAATCCATCCTTCCAATGTGAATCACTCCTTGACGTTCCAGGTTGAACTCCATCCGTAACCTTACAGCGCTGCTCTGCATCCTGTCACTGTCCTGTTGTAATCCGTGACAACCTTCTATGCTACCCATAATTCCGTCAAGTTACATATAATTGTAAATACAATAAACCACCCTTCCACCTCTTCAACCAAATCATTCTTAAAAACACAATAAGCTTGGGGTCTCAGAAGAGAACTCTGCATGAATCCACTGGTCATCAACATCCAGGTAGAAAACGCTCCATCCACAACTATCCTCTGCCTCCTGTGGGCGTTAGTTCTGAATCCACCAGCCAAATTTGTCTGGACACCAAGCCTTATGGCATTGTGAACAGTCCTTCCGTGGCTAAACAATGCCTTATTAAAATCCACTTATAACAGATCAATTAACCCCCCACTTTATTCGCAGAAGACTACATAATAAACACGTTCTCCCATCTGTTTCTCCCTTCCATTGGCTCCGCCTTCGATATAGACGTGAGCAAAAATATGAATTATCCTTAACCTCCGCGTACAAACTGGAACTCAACTGCCCCTATCCCTATCCCTAACTGTAAGGCGGGAGAAAATAAAAACAACTTCATGGCAAGTAATACAGCAGCTGAGAAACTGCGGACAGTTCACAGATGTTGGTGACCAGTGGTGTCCTGCAGTGGTCTGTTTGAGACTCCCAGCTTTTCGTGTTTTTATGCATGCCTTGTATGACGAGGTGGAAGGGTGGCTTATTGTATTTTCAAAGATGTGGAGTTTGGTGTAATTATGGAGAGTATAGAAGTTGGTCACAGATTACAACAGGACGGTGACAGGACGCAGAGCAGTCAACTGCCCTTTGAACCACATCACCGGCGGTTGGCTGAAACATAAATCTAAGAAGATCATCTCATCTCGAGCCATAGCATCCATTTAACTAAATGTTTTCTCGAACTCAACCACAAGACATTAACTATCTTCAAGGGATTTGAGTTGGTTAATATGATACGAACCCAACTTATTTGGAGCAGTCTGGATTCGATATAGTGCTGGACTTGTTCTACTAGCGATATCATATATTCCTACAAATCGGGAAGCTGTAAAGGGGCTTGGCTGATGTAGAGACATTATAACCTTCTGTCCTATTCCTAACTCCTGCGGTTTTGTTGGCACCTTCAAATAAGCTTTGCTCTGCTGTTTCTTCAGTCTCCTATTATCGGCCTCCATAATAGTTAATTAATTGCTGCTTGCATTTGTCCTTTCCAATGCCACCATTTATCATCGCTTGATGATAAATCTAGCCCAAACAAAGATTTTCCCCTTTCATTTTAGCTAACATTGTAATTAAAGTGTGTTCATCCATTCAGCAATTGCAATGCATTTTGGTGGATAAAGGATAACAAACTGTGTTTTACCCGAAACAATTTCATTACATTTTGTATCACATGTGCGGTGCAGCGGGGACCATGACTGATTCTCGAGTGCTTGTCAATCATCCACGGGTAAAGTCTCTCTCCAAACAAAATCATTGCTGTAACGTCAGCAATTTTCGTTATCTAGTTCGGGAGGCCTCTATCCACTTGGTGAAAGCATCCGCTATTTCAAGGATATATTTTAGTCCTCCAGGGGATGGAGATAAAAATACAACAAAATAATCCTGTAAGTTAACACATGTTCCTTCTACGGAGCGTATCTTAAAATTCTTCTATAGCCAATTCATCAGGATTATTTCTGGGCACATCTGGTTTCCTTCACATACTGGCAACACTAATTTACCATCATTAAGCACAATCCAATTCCTCGCCTGTATCCCTCGATATTTCCCAATCTCTTCAGAAACCTCTCCTCTTTGTATCTTGTCTAATTCCTCACCCTGTTACTGTGCCATGACCAAATCTATATTTAAACAGTTTGGAGGTTTCTCTGCCATCCCTACCTCTATATGTGGATTCCATTTCATCACTCAACTTGATTCTAGTTTGCAGTGAATGAAGGGAGATGGGTCATGTACAGTCATCGGATTTTAGATTCATTCGCTCTTGTTTAGCGCAGACGTAGTGAGTCAGAGGGTTTGTTCCTGTGTTGTACTGTTCCATGATCCCAACACGTCCAGGTGATGTATTCATATTATAATATCAATCTATTCATCATTCACTGTCTATTCAACTCAATTCATCCCGTTCTTCTGCACTGATGAGGGTAAGAGTGAACAGGGTATCTTGCAAAACAGGAGCAAACTCTTCCACCCGCCATGTCTCTGACGAGCGGGACATTCCCGGCTGTGCTGTGACAGAAACAGTGACTCCAATTTCCCAGGAGTTTATCAATCAATCGGATGCAGCATTGTGTAACGTCGAGTTATTCCAAATGAGAAGCTTGTGCTTCCCTCAAAATCCTAATCACAATCACTCTCTGTGCTTCCAGGATCAAATTAGTCACAATTTTATCAAAGAAGAATGCATGGCATATTGCAGACTAGTCTGAGGAAATTCGAAATTAATATTATATTATGAGAGGGGCATCACTAGAATAAATTGTTGCTCTGGTGCACATTAAGGGATATGTGACAGAATCGGCAAACATAAGAGTGCTGAGAAATGTATTCCTTTAAATGCTGCTGATACATGAAACGCTGTCTCGGTGGGATTTATTTAATTACATACCTATTTAAATAACTAGAATAATTATTTTGTAAATCCTCAATGAACTTTTCAGAAGATATTTTGCCAAGCCACAGGAAGTTAAAGATCAGGTTCTTACCGATTGGCTCTATGTGTTTCAGTGATGTGTAGCATGCAGGAGTATGCCGGGCCGAATGGACTTTTTGGTCATATGACTCTATGACGCTGAATGTACTGCTCAATTAAACCGTCATCTTTCATCTGTGCACTGTTTCTCTAACACCAATCGCGTCAATCAACTGCAGGAGGCACTTGTACAAAAAATAGCTCAGGGAATACAGAACTTATATTATGAGTATTTGTAGAACAGCGGGATATTACTAGATTTTTAGAAAAGCGGGAAAGAAGGAGTAAAAACATACACAGTCACACTAAATCAGAGGCTCACAGGTGCAGGACTGAGACGACACACTGATCGCTGGGCAGAAACTCGCATATACGAAATGAAAGCCGTGCCCTTACACTGTATGATAGAGAGTGAAGCCCACACTCTCACACTGTAGTACTGACAGGCACACAATGAACTTCACACGCGCACCCTAGAGCAGAGACTGACTGCTGCAGAATGAACCCCATACTCTCAAACTATAGCAGAGACTGACAGATACAGAATGAAACCCACACTCTCACACTGTAACAGAGACTGACAGATACAGAATCAAACCCACACTCTCACGCTGTAACAGAGACTGACAGATACAGAATCAAACCCACACTCTCACGCTGTAGCAGATACTGACAGATACGGAATGAAACCCAAACTCTCACACTGTAACAGAGACTGACAGATACAGAATGAAACCCACACTCTCACACTGTAGCAGAGACTGATAGATACGGAATGAAACCCACACTCTCTCACTGTAACCGAGACAGACAGATACAGAATGAAACCCACACTCTCACACTGTCGCAGAGACTGACAGATACGGAATGAAACCCACACTCTCACACTGTAACAGAGACTGACAGATACAGAATGAAACCCATATTCTCACACTGTTGCAGAGAATTGCACGCAGAGAATGAAATACATGAACTCACGAAGAAGCAGAGTGTGGCAACTACAGAACTCCCACATTGTCAGTCTGTACAAGGGACTAATATCAACAAAACGAACTCCACACTCTGACGTTGCACCGGAGACTGATGAGTACAGAACGACTCACACCTCAACACACTGTACCGGCGATAAGCAGATGGAAAATGAAACACACACTCTCATATAACCATAAAATCATACATAACATTTACAGCACGGAAACAGGCCATCTCGGCCCTTCTAGTTCTTGCCGAACGCTTACTCTCACCTAGTCCCACTGACCCACACTCAGCCCATAACCCTCCATTCCTTTCCTGTCCATATACTTATGCAATTTTGCTTTAAATGACAATACCAAACCTGCCTCTACACTTCCTCTGGAAACTCATTCCACACAGCTACCACTCTCTGAGTAAAGAAATTCCCCCTCATGGTACCCATAATCTTTTGCCCCCTAACCCTCAACTCATGTCCTCTTGTTTGAATCTCCCCCATTCTCAATGGAATAAAGCCTATCCACGTCAACACTATATATCCCCCGCATAATTTTTAATACCTCTATCAAGCCCCTCCCCTCAACCTTCTACGCTCCAAAGAATAAAGACCTAACTTGTACAATCTTTTCCTGCAAATTAGGTGCTGAAACCCAGGTAAACTTCTAGTCAATCTTCTCTGTACTCTCACTATTTTGTTGACATCTTTCCTATAATTCGGCGACCAGCACTGTACACAATACTCCAAATACGACCTTACCAATGTCTTATACAATTTTAACATTACATCCCATCTCCTATACTCAATGCTTTGATTTATAGAGGGTAACATACGAAAAGCTTTCTTCATCACCCCATCCAGATGAGATTCCACCTTCCGGGAACTATGCATCATTTTTCCTAGATCCCTCTGTTCTACTGCATTCCTCAATGCCCTACTATTTACCATGTATGTCCTATTTGTATTATTCCTTCCAAAATGTAGCACCTCACACTTATCAGCATTAAACTCCATCTGCCATCGCTCAGCCCACTCTTCTAACTGGCCTAAGTCTCTGCAAATTTTGAAAACCTACTTCATTATCTACAACGCCACCTACCCTAGTATCATCTGCATACTTACTAATCCAATTTACCACCATCATCCATATCATTAATTTATGTGACAAACAACATTCGAGCCAAACAACATCTGTCAACGTTCAGCCCATTCTTCTAACCAGCATAAATCTCCCTGCAAGCTTTGAAAACCCACCTCATTATCCACAACAACCCCTACCTTAGTATCATCGGCATACTTACTAATCCAATTTACCACCCCATCATCCAGATCATTTATGTTTATTACAAACAACATTGGGCCCAAAACATATCCCTGAGGCACCCCGCTAGTCACCGGCCTCCATCCCGATAAACAATTATCCACCACTACTCTCTGGCATCTCCCATCCAGCCACTGTTGAATCCATTTTACTACTTCAATATTAATACCGAACGATTGAACCTTCCTAACTAACCTTCCGTTCGGAACCTTGTCAAAAGCCTTACTGAAGTCCATATAGACAACATCCACTACTTTACCCTCGTCAACTTTCCACGTAACCTCTTCAAACATTCAATAACATTTGTCAAACATGAACTTCTACGGGAGTAATTATATATACAATCTCTATGATTTTTTTCCATTAATTTACCCACTGTTGACGTCAAATTGACAGGCCTATAATTTCTAGGTTTACACTTAGAACAGTGTTTTAAACAATGGAACCACAAGAGCAATACGCCAATCCTCAGGCACCATCCCTGTTTCTAATGACATTTGAAATATTTCTGTCAGAATCCCTGCTATTTGTACACTAACATCCCTCAAGGTCCTAAGGAAAATCCTATCAGGACACGGAGATTTTTTCACTTTTATATTCCTGATAAGCGCCAGTATTTCCTCCACCTTAATCGTCATTGTTTCCATAACTTCCCTACTTGTTTCCCTACCTTACACAATTCAATATACTTCTCCTTTGTGAATACCGAATAAAAGAAATTGCTCAAAATCTCCCCCATCTCCTTCGGTTCCACACATTGCTGTCCACTATAATTCTCTAAGGGACCAATTATATCCCACACTATACTTTTGCTATTAACATAACTGTAGAAACCCTTCGGAATGATTTTCATCTTACTTGCGAAAGCAACCTCGTATCTTCCTTTTGCTTTTCTAATTTCTTTATTAAGATTCTTCTTACATTCTTTATGTCCCTCGAGGATCTCATTTACTCTATGCTGCCTATATTTATTGTGGATATCTCTCGTTTTCCTAACCAAGTTTCCGATATCCCTTGAAAACCATGGCTCTCTCAAACTTTTAACCTTTCCTTTTAACCTAACAAGAACATACAGATTCTGTAACCTCAAAATTTCACGTTTAAATGACCGCCAATTCTCTATTGCATTCTCCCATCAAACAAATTGCCCCAATCCATTCCTTCTGAATCCTTTCGCTTCGCCTGAAAGTTAGCCTTTCTTCAATCAAAAATCTCAACCCTGGGTCTAGTCCTGTCCTTCTCCATAATTATATTGAAACTAATGGCATTGTGATCACTGGACCCGAAGTGCTCTCCAACACATACCTCCGTCACCTGACCTGTTCCTTTCCCTAACAGAAGATCCAACACTGCCCGTTGTCTAGTGGGTTCCTCTATGTATTGCTGCATAAAACTATCCTGCACGCATTTTACAAACGCCAAACCATCCATCCCTTTTACTATATGGCCTTTGCAGTCTATGTGTGGAAAATTAAAATCTCCCACAATCACAAACCTGTGCTTACTAAAAATATCTGCTGTGTGCTTGCAAATTTGCTCCTCCAATTCTTGCTCTCCATTAGGTGGTCTATAATACACCCCTATAAGTCTAACTACAACTTTCCCATTACTCAATCCCACCCAAATAGCCTCCCTAGACGAGCCCTCCAATCTATCCTGCCAGAGCACCGCTGTATTATTCTTTCTGACAAGCAACACAGCACTTGTCCCTCCGATTCTATCACACCTGAAACAACAAATTCCAAGAATATTTAGTTGCCAATCACACACCTCCTGCAACAACGTTTCACTAACTACAACATCATATTTGCAGCTATCAATCCACGCTCTAAGCTCATCCGCCTTTCTTAAAATGCCCCTAGTATTAAAATAAATGCATTTAAGAAATTCTCCCCCTCTTCCTGTCTGTTTGTCGCTAACAGTACAAACAACTTTACTGTCTTCTTTTTCTTCCTTCTCCCATACACTCTGGTTACCCTTCCCCCTCATATCTAGTTTAAGTCCACTGCAGCCTCGCTAGCAAACCCACCTGTAAGAATATTTGTCCCCTTCCAGTTCAGATGTAAACCGTCTCGCCGGAACAAGTCGCAACTTCCCTGGAAAAGTGCCCAATTATCTACAAATCTGAGGCCCGCCGTCCTGCAGCATGTCTTCAGCCACGTGCTGATCTGCAATATCTTACTATTTCTATACCCACCTGCACGTGGCACTGGTAGCGATCCTGAGATTGCTATCCTGGAGGTCTTGCCCTTTATCTTGGCACTTAGTTGCCTAAGCTCCCCTTTCAGGACCTCCTCACTCTACCTACCCACATCATTCATCACTAACTGTATTCTCTTGAGAATACTGAGAATGCTAACCGAGATATCGTGAACTCTGGCACCAGGGAGGCAACAGATCATCCGGGATTCTCGATCTCTTCCACAGAACCTCCTATCTGTCCCACTTTCACTACGGCTCTCCACTTTTCTCTCCTTCCCTTCTGAGCTGAGGGTCCAGTCTCGGTGCCAGAGGCGCAACCACTGCAAATTGTCCCGGGTAGGTCGTTCCCAACAACAGTATCCAAAACGGTATACATTGTTGATGGTAACAGCCACAGGGGTGCTCTGTTCTTCCTATCCATTCTCCTTCCCTCTCCTGACAGTCACCCAACTACCTGTCTCCTGACTCTTTGGGGTGACTATCTCCCTGAAACTCCTGTAATTCTGCCTCTGACTCCCGAATAATCCGAAGTTCATCCAGCTCCAGCTCCAGTTCCCTAACACGGTTTGTCATGAGCCGCATCTGGATGCACCTTTCGCAGGTGTAGTCATCAGAGATAGCTGTGCTCGCTCTGAATTCCCACTTACTGCAAACAGAGTACTCAACTGCCCTAACTACTGCCTCCATTACCTACTCCAAATTTAATTACCTCACCTGCAGTGAAGCTCGTGCTCAACCTCTGCTCGCTTTTTAAATTCCTCCTCTGATCTCTGAGGCCGACTTTCACGCGCTTACGCAGTCATGCCCGTTCAACCTCGCCTCTGCCTGTTCTCGCCGTAGCCTGATTGAGCCAAAGCCGTCCCACACTGCCTCAGTCCACTCCGACGACGGCCGCGACGACGATGGCCGCAGGATATGGCTGTCCTTCTTCTTAAACTTTTGGCGCTACGGCACGCGCCTGCGCAGTCTAGACTCTGCCGCGATCAGTTAAAAAAAACAGCTTCTCTCCGAGCTTCTTTTACCT
Organism: Hypanus sabinus; assembly: GCF_030144855.1. Classification (NCBI taxonomy): domain Eukaryota; kingdom Metazoa; phylum Chordata; class Chondrichthyes; order Myliobatiformes; family Dasyatidae; genus Hypanus; species Hypanus sabinus. The sequence goes on from NW_026779239.1 coordinate 82,213, forward strand.
CTTCCCTCTCCTCCTCTTGCTCATATTATACGACCGAATGTCTCCCGTTTGTTGTTTGTCTCTGCACTGCTGTCGTTCTCTCTCACTAATTTTATATGTTATATGAATTGCAAATCAACCCTCTCTTCAGTTTCAGCTGGAAAACTACTGCATCAGAGTGGCTGTGGAAACACATCGGAACATCCAAATTAACTATCAGTTCCTGCAGTTGGCAGATGTAACAGCGGCTTACCGGGAATTCCAACGGCTGAAATGTCTTCAATCCGCCAAATTACTGGATATTCCATTTGAGTGTCGCACTAAGTGCCATTGCTCTGGTTTACACAGCTCGGCAAGACACTCTGGGCTGACGTACTGCAACAGTCTCTGAGTTACACAGTTGATCATTCATCAGTGACAAGGTCCCACCCCTGACCATTGTTAATCAACAAACAAATTACATCACCGGCAGTGTCTCAGGTGCAAATACTGTTGGCATGTAACACGAACACGTCAATACCATTGGCATTAACTCACTCAGATCCCTCTGTGTATTTCGACCAAAATGTGTCTCCCTGTCCGAACGCACTGTTTTATTTTCTGCAACATGCTCCTGCGACTGTTTCAATTTCTCTCCTGTTTCTTCCATCTCTTATTTGATATTCTGACTAAACTGTACAGTACATTGTTTCATGCGTCCATTGAGAGAGGGAGGGAAACAAACATGGACACGAAGAGCGGCAAATAATTTAACACATGCACTGGCGTTCATCTGACTGCATCTCTGTGTAACTGTTTCTCCGGTGGATTCAACAGCTGCTTTGTCCTTAACCTTACCGTTTGAAAATCCACAGCACAAGCAGGAAATTTTAGACAAAAATATTAAAAGATATTTAAGAGGTGCACTCACACACCTGTACACACATGCATACACACATACTTACACACACACACATACCCACACACAAATACATACACACACACACACACACACGCACACACAGACACACACACACACACACACACACACACAGACACACAGACACACACACACACACACACACTCACACACACACACACACACACACACACACACACACACACACACACACACACACACACACACACACATACACAAGTAGAGAAGATAGTTAAAGAGATAGAGGATACCGTGGACAGAACTGAGCTTCAAAGTATCGAAAATAAACATTATACTAGGGAAGCTGAACAAAATAACGTAAACATCGATGCCGTCCAGGGCTGGCGGAGAACTGGACCGAGTGTCTGTGTATTCAGCGGTTATGTTATATATCTGGTGCCACATAGTGGGTCTAGTTGGATTGTGTTTGATGCCTGACTGGCTATAGTAGAGCTGCTGAATGAAAACAAAAGAATGATATTAACTGAAAGTCACCAGAAAGAAACTGGGAGGACTTTCATATGTACCTGAATCCTGAGCACACTGAGGTGAAACCGGATCTACTTGTAGATGAAATAGCAGGCATGACAGGTAAAATTGCCGAAAATTCTGGAAACATCGATTCCGAAGTGCTTGTGCATAGAGAACCACAGTGAACCTTTCTGGTTGGAAAATGGGAACAGACATAACTGCTGCCAAAACAATTGCAGAAGGTTTTAAATGAAGCCGCTCATTGTTCACTTACTGTACAGATTTTGGTCGAAAGGCACAGAGGGATCTGACTGAATTAATGCCAATGGTATTGACGTGTTCGTATTGCCTGCCTACAGTATTTGCACCTGACACAATGCCGGTGATGTAATTTGTTTGTTGAATAACAATGGTCAGGGGTGGGACCTTGTTAATGAAGAACGATCTACTGTATAACTCAGAGCCTATAGCAGTACGTCAGCCCAGAGTGTCTTGCCGAGCTGTGGAATTCAGAACAATAGCGTTTGTTACGTACTCTTGACACATGACAGTGGTGCCCTTGTCACATGACTGGGGTTGAAGCTATACTGGACTTGAGGTAACGGTATTGTGATGGTGAAATGACAGTTTCCCGCCAGTAGAGATCATGTGACAGGTTTTTTTTTACAGGTTATAAAAGGTAGACACCACCTTGTGAGGAGGGGCAGTTCGTGGCTGGATTGGCCAGGTTGACTTCATGCCACTGCGTATTTTCAGTGATGACGCAGTTTAGTTGAACAATGAAGTTTTATTTAATGCCTAAAGTTCAAAAGGTCATTGCCAGCACGTTCTTTACGATTCTGCTAGTTCGAGGAAATTAGTGGAGAGTGAAGATCGAAGTTCGGAAGTTAAAGATCGAGGAGAATTGCTTTCTAAGGTGAAACGGGTTTCGACCTTTTTGTTTAATCCTTATACGGAAGGATTTCGTTGACTATCTTCGTGTTAATCCCTGGGTTAACCAGAAAGGATTGAAGGTAGTGAGGGAGAAAAGGTCAGTGCCTTTAAGCCGTTTCGTTTCGTAGATACTTCGTGGGAAGTTCAACGTCGGGGATCGAAGCAAGCGACGTGAAAGAGAATTCGAATCGTCTTACAATGTCTCCCCTGTTAAATGGACTGTGAGCATATTGAACTTTTGGCAATACCACTTTAAAGAACTGTTTTTGGCAATACCACTTTAAAGAACTGTTTTTGCAATGTCGCTTTAAGAACTGTTTGGGCTGCCGCACCGCAGCTGTTTCCGGTTACGTTAGTGTTTGTTTACTTTTGGGGGGTTTGCTTTCTGTGTGTAATAAACGTGTTGTTTGTTACAGGATACCCTTGCCGAACTCATGTATTTATTGTTGCCTGAATACGTAACACGTTCACTGCGTCACTCAAATGGGATATCCAGTACCTTGGCGGATTGAAGACATTTACTACCCTGTTATTTCAGCCGTTGGAATTCCCGGTAAGCTGCTGTTACATCTGCCAGCTGCAGGAACTGATAGTGAATTCCGATGTTCCGAAGTGTTTCTCTCCCTACTTCTTTCCACTGCCACCTGTAGAGACCCCGCATTTCAGTCATGGGGAGAGGGAGGCGCTGACAATATTATTCCCATTTCTTTCGTAGCAGGCAGCGTTGCATAATCGAGCCGAGATGCTGCCTTTGACTGAAATCCTTTCCGCTGCCTCGATGCCATGAAATAATTATCAACCGAAATGTCTGGACTGGAGGACACGGGCTGTGCTGGATCTATGGGAACCAGTCGTCCTTCTGTGGTTCTGTCCAGCGGAATTGCGTCTGAATTGCGTGACTGTGTGATGGAACAACAAGAAAGGGATTCATTTCAGAAATGTGAGTGGATGGAGCTGCAGATGTGAATTATACTTCGTTCCTGTGTCGCTCAGAGCCACTGATGCTGATATTTAATATCCATCCCTGACTGTGGCCGACGAAACATTTAAACAGCTCTTCTCTCCTCAGTTTGTTAATTCACTCAGAATTTATCCATTTATAATTCTCCAAGCAAGTTCTCTGTCACCTCGATAATACACACTATCAGTCTCTTCATATGCCCTTGTTCTAGTTTCCACCCTTTGAGGCAGAAAGGAAAAATACAAGATCTAAGCTGATTCTATCACAATGCTGCTCTATTTCCCTGACAGTTCACCAACTTCTCTGCCTCTTCCTCCTCTATTGCAGTTAGCCTGGTGGTGACCGTTATTCTATCCTGTCCACCTAACATTGTAGGCAACATTTTAATGGACTTGAATTATGAATTGAAATAATAAGCATACATTTATTAAAAATGGTGCGTGATAGAGAAATTGTATGGTGATTTTCAAGATCAGTAGACCAAAATTCAAAATGTACACCTAAAGGTATTCAGGAAGCAAAATCTTTGTTGTCCAGTTTTACCTTGATGGAGTACATAGAAAAAGTTAGAATGATGATGCCGGGACTTGAGAACGGGAGTTAGAGTGAAAGATTGAGTAGGTTAGAAGTAGGTTCGGATTCCCTCAAGCGTTGGAGGAATAGGGAACGTTTTTCAGGAATGTTCAGATATATAAAGGGTATGGATAGCGTAATCACAAGCAGGCGCTTTCCACTGAGGATTGACTGGTGTGAAAAGAGGCTTGTAAATTACTGAGGAAAGATGAAATATTTCAGGGCAATATGCGGCGGAGCATCTTCTTGAACAGTGAGAGTGTGGAAAATACTCCCAATGGAACTGGTGAATGCAGGACAGATTTCAACATTTTAGTGAAAATTAGATACAACATGAACAGGAGGGTTATGGCTGGCATGGTCCAGATGCAATATCCACGGGACTATGGAGAGGATCAGTTCAGCATACAGTGATGAACAGAAGGGCCTGTTTCAGTGCCGTACTGCTTTATGATTCTCTGCTCTGTGACTCTGTTACCAAATGAACTGCGGGATGTTCTTCAGCGAGGTAAAGGTACTTCCATCCGGCTGCGTGTGGCGTGGTATCAATATGGGACCGCTGATCATTTGTCTCATAGTCTGTTGTAGGCTGAAATAATTACCACATTTTTGTGCAAATCTATCCAGTGAATTAAACAATGAATTAGGTAAACAGCATTTCATATTCCAAAAGAATAACTTGGAATTAATTTTTAAATTTTGCGGCTCCTGATTTGGTCTTGAGTGAACACAAAAATTCCTTTGAATGAATCCACGAGGAACCGGCACGATGCTGGAGGAACTTATCATGTCAACTACCATCTGTGGAAGAATAAGGACAATTGCCTTTTCGGGTCGAGACACCTTATCTTAAACCTTCATAGAATCCATGCTATACAGATCCTCGGGGAGGGTATCGCTGCGCCCAAGTAACCACTTTATACTCAAGCACACACAAAGCGATTCGACAATTAGAGCCAGTCTGTCCTAGAGCCAAGCGGCTGTGTTTATCGAGATAGTGAGTGTGCTGACCTGTTTGGACTGTGTCCCCTGGGGCTTTATATACCAACGTTTGGTAATAATTGATGGTGTTCCCTGGTATTGTGTTCTTACACTGAGCTTCAGAAATTCTCCCTTGTGGGCGGCATTTGATATGTTTCACCGCATTTTAACCCCTGGCGCCCCATTCTTTCTGATTGTCCTGTTCAATACTCTGACTGCCAGATCCATTTCAGCGGCCAGTCGAGCACACAGAGGGCTCTGGGGACAAAAGAGTGGAGACAATGACAAGGACCGGGAGATGGAGAACCGATGCAAATCCAACGTTTTGCTTTTCAATATAACCTCTAGTTTCATATTGTTGTGTGTAACACAGGTATTATTTTATATTTATCAGCGGATTTCAATGAGTGATTTTTTTATTCTATCACGGATCCTCGTTATGTCATAGAAAAGACATCAGGAATGCTGCAGGTTCTCAGTTCCTGCACCAACACATGCATTTACATCCTGACACAGCGCAAATTCCGAGAGGAACTAAAGAATGTGGTGAAATACCCTGTGAATCAGATATTGAAACTCATGAAACGTTTCAAATAAATGGAGTAAAGCTGCTTTCTCTAACTTACTTGTGTGTTCATGTGATGTAAAGGGTTGGAATACTAACGGGAGAAAACCTGCTAATGCGCGAACTACAAAAGAACACGCACAAAATCAAAGTCCTGATGAAGGGTTTCGGCCCGAGCTGTCCGCTGTTTACGCCTTTATATGGAAATCCCCTTTGCACCTTCCCTCCCGCCTGAGCTATACTGAAGTCTGAGCCGAGCCTGTTACCCTGCTTCTCGGTTCTGCCAAAACTGCCTGATATTTTCAGGATATTTTCATCAGTTTGAACAATTTCTACTCCGGTCAAAAACCGTCGATTCCTTCAGCCTCTTTCTCTTCTCTTTCTCCTCTTGCAGCTTCCTCTTCTCTCTGAATTATAGCTGTTTTACTGATGACAAAAAAAATAGAATCACCCTAATTTCTAGCTGTAAGAGTGAGAGCGTGACAAAGGGGGAGATATTGAGACGGAGGGAGCTGCACAGACAGTGGGGAGGGTGGGAGAAGGAGAGGGAGAGAGAAGAAATGAAGCATAGTGTTACTAAGGTTTGGGTCAATGTCCATTCCCATGGTTAAAACCTTTGGGGAACAGTCCATTGAATATCAAAGATACACATGAAGACAAACAGGCTGTTCACGTTGTCATCATGGTCAACACACACACCGTAAGCTGAGCGGCCTCCTCTTGTGCTGTACTATTCACCGTTTATTGATCAATGATTTGATGCCCAGTGGGCAAAGAGCCATGGGAGATGTCACGAAATTCGTGTTTCTACTCTGACTGTCGATGTCAACTGGGACACTCTACCTGCAAGATTGGTGAGAACAACTAATCAGAGTTTTCAAATAGGAACTGGACAGGTCCTTCAGGTAAATTAACCAATGGGTTGATGTAAAATGAGTGGGTACGGGACAGTCGGAATGCTGAACAACGTCAGTTTGCACAATAAGACACACTTCTGTAAAACACTGGCACCGTATTCCAAGCACAGGGAACTGCCGGAGCAGAGCACTGGACAGTGAGGACACCGGTCTGCGCAAGATTTTAACACAAGGATTTATTTAATCCTTTTCGGCATAGGGCCTCAACAAAAGTCCTCCACTTCCTACGATCTCTAGCAGATGTTTTTGCAGTCTCCCAAGTTTGGCCGGCTGCTTTCAGTTCATCCAAAAGCCTATGACTCTAGGTTTGCTTTGGGCGACCTCTTCTTCTCTTTCCTTGTGGATTCCATTCGAGTGATTGTCGAATGACATAGATGTATCAAATTTTAAGACTGATGACACAGAGCTGGACAATCCCAGTTTTGTACTACGACACTGACATATGCACAATAGCAGCTCCATATTGTAAGGGCGTAGGCTATTGTGACACTATGCATAGTACTGTGAGGACGCAGAGATTCACAATAGCCGTAACCTGACTAAGAACAGTGTTCTTTGCAATTGTCGGCATAGACCTTTACAGGTGCTGGCCCCATACTGCAAAGCCAAAAATCTTTAGAACAGCTGCACCGTACTGTAAGAACGAATGTCTCTACGACAGCCGGTACCATACTCCAATGGCACGGACATTGACAACAACTAGCAGCGTACTGTAGGGGTATAGACATTTACAAGCGTGGGAAGCATTCTATAATGCAACAGGCCTTTACAACAGCTGATCAGTCCAACACCTGCAAAGCCATGAAAAAGTAATGGAAGGCAAAGGTTCTTGCTAAATACCGAGCCCTAACTGGCTTTGGCTTGTGTGATCAAAGATCTCAGCAGTCTCTGCAATGAACAAAAATTAGTAATAATACAAACCGCACTCAGCTCTGCACCCCATGAGATGCCCAAATGAGCTGACTTATCATAGCACAAAAATGGAGGAACACAGATCCAACTAACACAACACGACTCTCTGGAGCCACAGCGGTCCAGCACCTTCTATTTGCTGTGCGAGAAAGACATGAACAACCCCACATTGTGAAGACATCGACCGACACAGAACATACTCAGCCTGCTGAGTACAGCAACCACCTGCCACACTGAAAGAACACAGACCTGTAAGATAAAACAGCTCTGGGCTGCATTGTTGTTGCCCAGTACAGCTCCGGCACTATACTGCAGGGCCTAAAACTGCTGTCAATCAGCATGTGAGGAAGAGGAGTGTTTACCTATGATATAAACGTGTCCTACATACGAGGTTGTACAGGAACGGTCAGCAGTTCACTACAGTGACAACGAATTTTACAATTTCATTACCCTCACTACCAGGACTCAAACTTATAAATCTATGAACACTGTGCAGTGTGCCGGTGGTAAACACTAGTACAAACACTGCACTTCAAGATCAGAGCCCGAGACAACTGTGACATTAGACTGGAATTCACGGATACTGTCGCTAACTTCCTTCTTTGAAGATGTAACGGAGAGTTGATGAAGGGGATCCTTGTAATGTTGTGTGCTTCAATTTCCAAAGGTTTTTGAAACGCCAGCAGGATAAAGAGGAATGGGAAAACAGACAGGCTTTGGAAATTTGTAAAAGCACCAGAGCGGTGTGTAACATAATTTCCCCAAAACAATGGGATCCCGAGTGTAAAAGCTTTGATAATCAGAATTTGTTGACAGTGTCCTCGAACGATTTATGAACATTTACAGCCTACTTATGTTAGATTGTGCAGATTTTAGATATCATCCTGCTTGGTTGCATCCCGGTTTACTTTGGAAACACCAAAGCCCTTGAGTGGAATGGCCAAGGAAAAGTTGTTGATACCGGTCCATCACAGGTAAAGCTCTCCCTACCACTGATAACATCGACAAAGAGTTGATGTCACTGGAAATCAGCTTTCGTCATCAAAGGCCCATGTGGTAAAAATGGTAAAAACGATTGTATGGTGCGATATTTGACCACTCAGGAGCCAGCTAGATTTACGACGGCTGATGCAAGACTAGAGTAACCTGGAATGATCAGCGCAGTGCCAGGTCTTCAAGTACACATTGAAAGAGATCCGAAGGAAGGCTGACCAAGTGGGCGAGTTAAGCAGTGGGCAGCTCCAGCTGAAAGGTGGGTAGCGTCTGAATTATTTGGGGACTGCCCTGGCTGAAATGGGGGGTTACATCCTAATTATAACGGTACTACTCCATCTGAAAGGTGGGTAGTTTCCAGGCTCCTCTCTTGGAGAAGGGAAGGTAGACGGTAGCCTAGCGTCCGAACAATGACACAGAGTAAAACGAAATCTACATGGCTGAGGCTGGAAGAACACCTGAGAAGAAAATAAACTAGGGCTACAAAAAGAAAAAAAAGCTACCAGGGAGCCTATAGAATACTCACAGTTTGAATAACTGCGCCCTTCCTGTTCCTGACTTTTATCCATACTGACACAAAAGAGGACCCTGCTGCTTTTTACACCCTTTCTCAGCTGTAATAATATATCTGACCAGTAATGTCACCATTCCTCCACTTCCACCCCCCACATCTCTTTCCCTTGTAAAGCACAGAAATCCAGGAATATTAAGAATCTATTCCGGCCCTGGTGTCAGTGGGGTCTCTGTAATGGCCACTACATCATAATTCAATGCATATATCCAAGCTCCCAGTTCATCACCTTTGTTCCTGATGCTCCTTGCATTGACGTTCACGCACTTTAGCCTTTCTACCTTACTACCCTTACACCCTTTATTCTGTTTCTCTTTCCTTAAAGCTTTATATGTCAGATGCGGCTTTACTCCATGCCCTATATATGCAGTTCTCACATGACCTTTATCCTCTTCCACCTCACTGTCTGCTCGAACATTCTGGTTCCCCTCCCCTTGCAAATCTAGTTTAATCCACCCGGAGCAGAACTAGCAAACCTTCCCGCAAGGATGTTTGTCCTACTCCAGTTCAGGTGCAACCTGTCCCGTAAGAAAACTTTTCATCCTCCCTGGAACAAGGCTTTATTGCCAGGAAACATTAAGCCCCCACTCCTGGACCAACTCCTTAGCCACGTATTTAGCTGTATTATCTTCCTAGCTCTATATCCTCACTATCCTGAGATTGCAACCCTGGAGGTCTTTTCCTTCAACTTTACACCTAACTCCATAAACTCTCTTTGTAGGACCTTTTTCTTCTTCTTATCGAGATCATTGGTCACATAGGTTCCTCAATTTTGAGGCTGTGCCCTCCTGTTTTGGATTTCTCCACCGGAGGAAACGTCCTCTCCATATCCACCCTATCTCGTCCTTTCAACATAGCTGTCTTCAAGCCATGGAGATGGGACATTACTTGGACGAAACAACGGTGTTATTCCGCCAGCCTGAGGGTCACCTTATCCGGGCAGGAAAGGATTTTATGGAATGATATGTCGGGCTGGGGATGGGGGTTGAAATTGACATCTTTTGCTATGAATCTTTGGATATGAATGAAGTTGATAGATCGGACCACAACTCTTCAGCAGGGCTGGAAAGTATGGGGGAAGGTGACAACATCAGATCGTTGGAGAAGGTGGAGGAAGAAATCTGATAGGTGAAGCCAGATGGTTTGGGAATTTAGACGAAATAAGTGACTGGGATCGGATAATTGGAAAAGGCTAAGGATCTCTGCGTGAAAGGTCATGTTTCATAGATCTTATTCAATTTTTTGTAGAGTTTACTAAGAAAGTTTACTGGGGTAAAGCAGTGGATGTTGTCTACATGGACTTCAGTAAGGCCTTTGGCGGGGTTCCGCACGAAAGGTTAGCGAGGAAGCTTAATGGTTAGCTATTAATATTGAAGCAGTAAAATTGATTCAGATGCCTGAAAGTAGTGGCAGATAACTGTTTTTCATCTTAGAGGCCGGAGTCTGGTGGTGTGAATCAGGGATTTGTACTGGTTCCAATGGTGCTTGTCATAATGATGGGTGATGGGGTGATGAATTGGATTAGTAAGTATGCAGATGATACTAAGATGGGTGGCGCTGTGGATAATGATTAAGGTTTTCAAAGCTTACAGAGAGATTTAGGCCAGTTAGAAAAGTGGGCTGAGACATGGCAGAAGGAGTGTAATGCTGATAAGTGTGCGGTGCTACATTTTGGTAGGAATAATCCAAATAGGACATACATGGTAAATGGTAGGGCATTGTGGAATGCAGTAGAACAATGTGATCTAAGAATAACGGTGCATGCTTCCCTGAAGGTGGAATCTCATGTGGAGAGGTTGGTGAAGAAAGCTTTTGGTATGCTGGCCTTTATAATTCAGAGCATTGAGTACAGGAGATGGTATGTAATATTAAAATTGTACAAGATATTGGTGAGGCCAAATTTGGATTATAGTGTACAGTTCCAGTCACCGAAGTATAGGAAAGATGTCAGCAGAATAGAGAGAGTACAGAGGAAATTTACTAGAATGTTACCTGGGTTTCAGCAACGAGGTTAAAGAGAACGGTTGAACAAGTTAGGACTTTATTCTTTGGAGCGTAGAAGGTTGAGGGGGGATTTGATGGGGGCATTTAAAATTATGAGTGTGATAGGTAGAGTTGACGAGGATAGGCTTTTTCCATTGAGAGCAGGGGGGATTCAAACAAGAGGACATGAGTTGAGAGTTAGGCGGCAAAAGATTTGGAATAACACAAGGGGGAACTTCTTTACTCAGTCGTGTGCAACGAGCTTCCAGTAGAACTGGTAGAGGCAGGGTCGATTTTGTCATTATGAAAAATGGATAAGAAAATGGTCAGAAAAGGAATGGAGTGTATTAGACTGAGTGCTAGTCGGTGGGACTTGGTGAGAATAAGCGTTCGGCACGGACTAGAAGGGCCGGCATTGTCTGTTTCGGTTCTGTAATTGTTATATGGTTATATACCTGAAGTTCCTCGCGTAGACATTCAAATGCTTTGATTAGTTTGCCCCAGAACTAGATTCAGTTCAGATTCTGCGCTCTTTGCACAACAAATAGCTGTTCGACTGGGAACGGTCGGAGGTTTACCAGCACATTACCTGAAACTTCTTGCATCGACATTCAATTTATCTGATAGGTTATCCAAGAGGAAGAATCAGTTCAGAGTCCAGGGTGGGATGGTATACAAGGACAAACTGTTTGACTGCTCCTCCTGTCTGACTGGACTGTAATTTCTGCTGTTCAATATTAAAACAACCTTATGCATCTCTACTCTTACTGGCATATAGCTATAATCATCTCAGATGAATAAGGTGGGAAAATATGAGTTAAGGATATCCATTATGTCAATCTACGCATAATATAGCACCCCACTATTAATCCTAATATATTTAACTTCCTCCTTAACTTTTGTTTTCCTGCTCAATAAAAGGAAGAACATCTATTATGGTCAACCTTAGCATTGTCACAACGTCCTTCTCAACCTATATTTTTGCACCGTTCAGACAATACTCTGCCCTCTTGTTCCTGCTTCCAAAGTGGATAACTTCACATTTATTCACATTGAATGACAACTGCGAAGTATCTGCCCACTCACCCAGCCTATCCAAGTCTCCCTGTATTCTCCTAATGTCCTCTTCGCATGTGACACTGCCACCCAGTTTAGTATCGTCAGCAAACTTGCTGATATAGTTTTCAATGCCCTCATCTAAATCGTTGACATAAATCGTAAAGAGCTGTGGTCCCAATACAGAGCCGTGTTTTACCCCACTAGTCACCTCCAGCCAGTCCGAGAAACACCCATTCACTGCTACCCTTTGCTTTCCATCTGCCAACCAGTTTTCTATCCATGTTGAAACCCTGCCCCCAATGCCATGAGCTCTGATTTTACTCACCAATCTCCTATGTGGCACCTTATCGAATGCCTTCTGAAAATCTAGGTACACTACATCCACTGGCTTACCCTCGTCTAACATCCTTGTTACACCCTCAAAAAACTCCAACAGATTAGTCAAGCCTGATTTGCCCTTGGTAAATCCATGCTGGCTCGGCCTAATCCTATTTCTGCCATCAAGATGTGCCACTATTTCGTCCTTAATAATGGACTCAAGCATCTTCCCCACGACTGACGTTAGGCTAACAGGGCGATAGTTCTCCGTTTTCTCCTTCCCTCCCTTCTTGAAAAGTGGGGTAACATTAGCCACTCTCCAATCTTCAGGAACTGATCCTGAATCTAAGGAACATTGGAAATGATTACCAATGCATCCGCAATTTCCTGAGCCACCTCTTTTAGAACCCTCGGATGCAGACCATCTGGACCCGGGGATTTATTAGCCTTCAGTCCTATCAGTCTACTCATCACAGTATCTTTCCTAATGTCAATCTGTTTCAATTCCTCTGATATCTTATGACCCTGGCTCATACATACATCTGAGAGATTGCTTGTGTCCTCCCTGGTGAAGACAGATCTAAAGTACAAATTAAATTCTGTTGCCATTTCCCTGTTTCCCATAACAATTTCTCCCAATTCATTCTTCAAGGGGCCAAAATTGTTCTTAACTATCTTCTTTCTCTTCACATAGCTAAAAAAGCTTTTGCTATCCCCTTTTATATTCCTGGCTAGACTGAGCTCATACCTGATTTTTTTCTCTTCGTATTGCTTTTTTAGTTAAGATCTGCTGTTCCTTAAAACTTTCCCAATCATCTGTATTCCCACTCTTCTTAGCCCTATCATACTTCTTTTTCTTTAATGCTATACAATCTCTGACTTCCTTTGTCAACCACTGTGGCCCCTTCCCCCTCCTTGAATCCTTCCTTCTCATTGTAATGAACTGCTTTTGCATTTTTGTATGATCCCCAAGAATATCTGCCACTGCTGATCCACTGTCTTTCCTGCCCGGGCATCCGCCCATTCCCTCATGTCTTCGTAGTCTCCTTTATTTAATTGCAACACTGACACCTCTGATCTGCCCTTATCCCTCTCAAATTGTAGATAAAAACTTATCATGTTATGATCACTACTTCCTAATGGCTCCTTTACTTCAAGGTCACTTATCAGTTCCTGTTCATTACACATCACCAAGTCAAAAATAACCTTGTGCTCAAGCACAAGCTGTTACAAAAATAAATCCCTTAGACACTCCAAAAACTCCCTATCCTGGGGTCCAGCACCTACCTGATTCTCCCAGTTCACCTGCATGTTGAAATCTCCCATAACGACTGCATTAACTTTAGCACATGCCAATGTTAACTCCCTAATCAACGTACCCAATATCCACGCTACTGCTTGAGGGCCTGTACACAACACACATTAGGGTATTTTTACCGTTATTATTCCTCAGCTCAATCCACACAGACTCTACTTCCCCTGTTCCTAAGTCACACCTTGCTAAGCGCTGATTCTCATTCCTCACCAACAGGGCCACACCACCCCATCTTCCCATATTGCTGTCTCTACGATAGCACGTATACCCTGGTACACTCAATTCCCAGGCCTGATCCCCTTGCAGCCATGTCTCCGTTATCCCAACAATATCGTAGTTCCCCATTTTCATCTGAAATTCAGACTCATCTGCCTTATTTCAGACACGTATTTCAGACTACGCGCATTCAAGTATAGAATTCTAAGCCCATTCCTCCTCTCTTTGCTTAAAACACTGTCTATTGTACCTAACCCAGCTCCTTGACCTTCCATCGAGCTAATTGCACCTTGAGTTTTTATTACCTTCTCAAGATCACCCAAACCTTCTACACATTTAACCCCATGCTCCTTCTGACCAACTCTCTATACATGTAACTTTTCCAACACATGTTCTGTCTCACCCTTCTCCTTTACACAATTAATATGTGGGAAGCGTGTATTCCCCACCTGTCCCTTATCCTTCAGCATATCATCTTCTCTCGTATTCTGGATCCCTGCCCCCTGCACATCTAGTTTAACCCCCCCCCCCCCCCGAGCAGCACTGGCAAACATTCCTGCAAGAATGTTAGTACACCTCCTGTTCAGATGTAGACCGTCCCTTCGAAACAGATCCGAACGTCCCTAGAACCAATTATCCAAAACCCTGAACCCTTCCTTCCTGCACCATGCTCTCAGCCTCGTATTAATGTGCATAATCATTCTATTCGCCTCACTCGCACATGGTACAGGTAGCAATCCCGAGATTGTCACCCTGGAGGTCCTGCCTTACAGCTTCACTCCTAACTCCCTGAACTCTCTAAGCAGGACCCCCTCACTCACCTTACCTACATCGTTGGGCCCTACATGGACCACTACATCTGGGTTCAAGCCCTCGTTCACAAGAATAGCCTGCACCCGATCTGAGATGTCCCGGACCCTGGCACCAGGGAGGCAACATACCATCCGAGACTCCCGATCTGCCCCACAAAATCTCCTATCTGACCCCCTGACTATAGAATCCCCTAAAACTATCGCTCTCTTCTCTTCCCTCCTCCCCTTTGAATGTATGAAGTGGAACAAAAAACGCTGTGATAAAGATCTCGATAATTACCCATGGGGCATTAGAGACAACAAATTTAAACGAAGCCAGAGCAAAAGGGTGCTTAATTGAGAAGTGGGTAGGATTGAGACATCAAGCTGAATTACAGCCGGACTGATTAGATGAAGCACTCATGTTAGCCATAATGTGGTGACCCGTGTTGAAGAGAAGCTGTCAAGCTTAATTAGAAGGCAACACATTTGCGAGGAAGGTGGGTGCGAGGAGCGAGTAAATAATGCATTTCAATCAGTTGTGGAGAGCTTGTGAAAGAAAAGAGTGACGGATAAGCAGCACTGTAGTTTGCAGCACAGTGGAAGGATGAGTCAACTGAATACGGAGTCCATGGTCAGAATGGCCATGACCTTATCTCTACCTACCTGTCTTTTCCGCTTAACCCTTAACTCCCCTACTTTGCAAAAAGCTATTTGACCTTGTCATAAATATATTTCCTGGGGTAGACTGCAGTGTTTCGTTGATCAGATAATTCTGCAGATTCACCGCTCTCTGGGAAAACATTTCCTCGTTATCTCCGCCAAAAATCTACATTGCCATATCTTAAGGCCATGTCTCCTAGTTCTGGTTTCATCTACCAGTGGAGACAACTTTCCTGCCTCTATCTTATCCATTCCTTTCATAGTTTCAAATGTTTCTATATCGTGTAACTCCAGGCCACAACCTTCAAACACACTCAGAAAAGGAAGAAAAATAGCTATTAAACATAGAAATAGAGCTGAATCAGAAGATGCCAGCAAACGAGTCTTCGTCAGGCGCCATCATCCTAAACTTCCCCCCCCCCCTCTGATTATAAGGGAGATAACACACGAAAGGAATATACCGTCACTCCATCAATAAATACCATAGTTCTGGAGTGGGTTGGGGGGGGAACGTGTGGCAAAGGGGTCAGTACAATATCCAAATCTGTTACCTTAACGGTGCTGATGGGGATAATTAAGCCTGATAATATACAACAAATGGTTAATTTAATCTCAATCCTATCTTTGGTCAGTGATTGGAGGTGAGAAAACGTTGTTGGAGATTTGTTGTCAGCGTGTCGTCATATTTTAGAAATATTGAATAATAAATTCCGGACGACACATAACTTCCAGCGTCCATTTGCTTTAGACTCGAAAGATTATCTACTCGAAAGATTATTATTCTAATTATAGATTTTTAATTGTTCAACAATTAAAATTTCTGCAATAGGTTAAAATGTGAATGCATTGAGCATGTAAAATATTGCACATTTGTGAGTTCAGTTGCAGGAGAAACAGAGTTAATGCGTGCGAGAATGTACGGAAGGAAGTCGTGTGATTCTAGCATTGTATTGAAAGGATGTTTGAATTAATCTTTTTTGTTACCAACAGGATCTCACTGTCTGTACATGTATGCTACATTGGTTCTAATAAATTTCCAGAAACATGTGAATATCAGAGACTGCTTCTGTTTCTGAAATTGTACAAAGCCTTAGTGTACGGGGGGCTGCAATCACTCATATCTGGTTTCCCTCTGTTCTTTCGAAAGTTGATAAGGATTTTCATCCAAGGAACTAACTGTTTATTCTATATGACTTATCAGCGACACTTTTGAAGGAAGGAACGCTGGAGCTTAGATTTGTGTTCTGCCTTACCTGTGTATTTCGCTTGTCTTCTTGTGTTTGTTTGCTGTGGTACTGATCTCAAGGAATCAAGGATAAATGGACCTATATATAAGTGTTTCTAATCCAGGTACGGGAAACCCGCTGTTCAAGCTAAATTGATATGAGACAAATTAGAGTGTACTTGAAATGGAAATCTGAAATTCACTTTCTGGGATGCTGGGTCATTTGGAAAGCAACAAAGCATGCTGCTGAATATTTTAAAATACTGATCTTGAGTTGCAAGTCTCCAATAGAAATGATGTTTGATGTAATCTTAGCATCTGCCCTGTAATAAGTAAACTTGATTTCAGTTTAGATAGCCCGCCTCCTTGCACACCATACACGTTTCCTCTTTTATCTCTTCTCTCTCCCACGCTGTCTTTCATTATCCTCCTACTTTCCACCAGCCTTAATTCGGCTCTCCCATGCTTCTCATGCCCCGTTTTAATTCTTCTGAGTCCATTGTTAAATTCCGCCTGACTGCATTGTGACTTTCCATTGTGCCATACATGATCCTTTCTCCCAAAACCCTAAGTATATATCTTTCTTCTTCTTGAAGCGGTGTTTTATATCTCTTATCAAGCAGGGTCACTTTACAGGGCCATCGGATCCCCACCTCAATGAAACAAGCCAATGCTGAATACCAATTAAATGATCCATTAACAATTTCCATATTTTTCTTGAGCATTTGAAGGAACAAATTGCTTCCCTAATTCGGCTCCCACGTTCCTACCCAATAGTGTCAATTAAGTACATTCCATATTGTCTGCTGCTGTCCCAGTGTAAGGTATGTTGAATAGTATGTTTCATCGTTCTGAAATGCTGACACGTGGAGAGATCAGTTAACTGACCCAGTTCACTTTCTGATACTAGCACAAGATGGAATGTACACTAATCCGACTGTACGATACTTGTAACAACTCTCTTTTACCCGACGATGAACAATTTGAAACATCTGAACCCGAAAAGTCCGGAAGTCATCCCTCCCCTTGTGATTGAATTGATTTTATTACTTACATTCTTCACATACATGGTGAATAAAAAAAATCTTTACATTACGTCTCCGACTAAATGTGAAATGTGCAATCATAGTAATTTATAATAATTCATAATAAACGGAACTGTAATCATAACATAGAAAAATCTCTGAAATTAGCGTGAGTTAATCAATGTGAAGGCCTGGTGGATGGCGCTGTCCCGAAGGCTGCTGGTCCTGGCTTTTATGCTACGGTACCATTTCCCGGATGATTGTCAAGCCTCTGCCATAGTTTGGAATTCATTCATTTCAGGATGACCAGACACATAATTGTTTGGATTTATGATATTTTGTCAAACCTAGTCATGCAATCTTTGTGCTGAATTGCAATTGGAGTGGGCGTTATCTACACAGGTGGCCATTTAATGTAAACACATACTTCATACCATCCTTCAGCTATTGTCTGAATTTCCTCTGTGTCAGTGTATAGATACAAGTATTGGTGCACACACTGAGAGATTGCAACATGAACCCAAATTGCTGTAGTATATATACCGGGAACTCAAATATCTGTCCTGGTAAAAGTAATTTTCTGCTTGCCATGTCAGGGAATGAGCTACATAGGGTATCCAATGTAATATGAAATTAGCAGAAATTGCGAATAGTAATATCATAGATTTTCTGCGGTTTTCTACCTCGGTGTCTTTGAGATAATCGCTGCTCTTCCGAAGACCTCTGCGGACTCTATTTGCCGCTATTATATGTCTTACTGTTAACCCATTGAAGACAAGAATTAAGCAGATTGGTAGCAACGGGGTTAAAATGCTATCCAGCAATTCGTAACCTTTCCAGACAGGTAAAGTAGCGTATTCATGTGAGAAGGCGCAACGCCACGGCATGTTGTCAATAATGACGTAAGGTTCAAAGGCAAAGTAAAACGTGGCACTTCTCCCGCAGCTCACTATAAGAACAGACACCATGACCACTGTTGCGGTTCGTTCACTGCAGTATCGTTCCCGGAGCTTTCGACAACATATTGCGATGAAACGATCGAAGGTAAAACTGACCGTAAACCAAACAGAACAGACCCTCTTCACAACAAATAATACAAGTGTCAGAGAGCATACAGGAGTGATGAGCATGGATTTACAATAAATGTAGATATTATTGGTCTGTTCCACTAAGGCATGAAATATAACCACCAGCAGATCCGCTGTTGCCATTCCAACCAGGTAACGGTTGATACATTTGGAGAGTCCGCATTTTCTCCGAGACAGGATCACAATCGCCGTTAAATTAACTACAAGAAATTTGGAGAACGAAAAAAAAGAAAAAAAAATATCGTTATCTGCATATGTCTGAAATCCTACCATTTTTCCAAAGGTTTTTTTTTTTTTTGGAAGTGAAAAACAGACATTCAATTTGTGCGGATTCTTTCCGTGCATTCCGGCTGGACAATAATGGACGGAATTAGCAGTGTGATGGCGACTTTCCGACAGATTATAACCGGATATCTAATTTGCACGTCACGTCCCGCTGCTGGTTGATCTCTCTATAAACAACACAATTTCCAATGTTTGAGGTGAAATAGCTTGAGATTTAATGCATACGTTATAATTTAACGTCTTATGGAAGATCAGACGAGTATCGATATTTGACTGGCCGGTGAGTTCAAACGGCTTCTGATCTGGAAATGCGACCACTGTCGGATTAGCAAGCCAAGGAAGGTTAAACTATGAAATTATAGCAATATCGTCACCAACGCAATTCACAAAAGAAATCAAGAGCATCACACAGAAACAATCTGGAAGCTGAATACCAAAACTATCAGATGCTTGAATCCACAATTCTGGAAACACATTTCAGACGAAGGTAGCATCTGTGCTCAGTAAAAGTCCAAACAGTGCAGCGGACAAAAGCAAGATGACGACGGCACCGTACATTCAGTGACCAGCTCCAGTATCTTACCAGGGATACCGATCGCTACAATTGTAGGATAGAAAACGCCCGCGATGTAGTAAATCGCTGGATATCCCATATTCCTTCAGAGGCAGCGTTCAGTTGCAGGGAACGGTCCAAACGCTCATATAAACCGGTGGTATGTTTTACAGAGTTATATGCAATTCATAGAAATTCCACTGAGGCAATTAGTGTGGTTATGACATCAGTCGCATGAGGGACAGCTAGCTCCACCGTTATATTAAAGTGTGTAACCGTGCCATGAATTCGTAACCCAAGGGATGTTACAACTTCTTAACTTTTAAACAAAATATAATACGGACGTTACCAATGAACTTTCCAAGACATTCGACCTCAGCTGCTGATCTGGGACATGTTCTGATCAGTGTTATTTCTAACGTAGACAATCATCCTGAGCAATCAACATAGGCAAAACTTCAACTTCAACAGGATTTATTTTGTCCAATTCAGCTGAGCTCATTCGCTTCTGACATTGAGGGCGGGACATTAGCTCGGCGGGAGAAATAGGGCACAATATATTGAGGGGGAAGGCAGGCTCATTTTTTTCCTGTCGCGTGTTTTAGTCACTTCGAGTCATTTGAATGACGAAAGTCACAGTTACAGCTGATGACATATATCACAATAAAATAGATTGTACGTATGTTCTTCAGAGTATATAAGGGAGATCGAGAGTAATATTCCAGGGAACGTTGAAAATAAAAATTACGCACCCTTATGAATTTAGATGCGGCTTGTGGACGGATTGATGGACGTTCTTTTCTGGATTAGCGGAGAGCGGATGGTTGATTCTTTGACTCTGACAAGTTTAACGCAGGGATTCGAGTTCGGCCCATTGCTGCTGTTGTTTTTTTATCATGAATTTTAATGACACAGATGAATTGCAGACGACTCCGAAATTGCAGGCGTTGTTCCAGCCAGGAACTGTACCCAAGCTTGTAGCTTCATGTTGACTGGCTGGGAAATGGGCTGAAAAATGGCAGATGGCATTTAATGCAGACAACTGCGGGATGGTCTACGTTGTGAGGAAAGATACAACAGTTTTCGACGCACATGTTGAATATGTGTTCTTCAGTGTGCAGTATTTAAAAAGAGATCTGGCGATACAGATCGATAATTCCTGGAAGTCGGCATCACGTGCAGATCGGCTCGTATTGAGATCTCATCACAGTGGCCTTCACAATCAGATCACGGAGTATACGAGTTGAGTCGATATGTTGAAGCTGTACAGCACGTTGGTGAGGCCGTAGATAGAAGATAGTGGGCTGTTCTGGCCATATACTTATTAATAATCTTCAAAATGTCTAGAGATATTTGAAAGGAAGAGTTCGGGAAAATGAGCAGGGTGAATGCATGCAGATTTTCCCCATCCATTGCCTATGCTATAGACACTACGGAGAGTGGGCGTGGATACTAGAGAGGGAGTGCAGAGGGGATTTACAAGGGTGTTGCCTGGAATGTCGAACAGGGCCTTTTCTCCTTGTAGTGATGAGGATTGAAGGTGACCTGACAGAGGTGTATAAAGTGAAGAGAGTCACTGATTGTGTGAATAGTCAAAGTTTCCCCCCCTCCCCCCAGGGCCGAACTGGCTAAAACGTGAGGGCATAGTTTTAAAGTGTTTGGAAAATGGTACAGATGGGATACCAGGGGTAGGTTTTCCTCACAGAAAGTGGTGTTTGTCGGCGGCGGCACTGGAACGGGATACAATAGGGTCTTTTAAGAGTCTTTTAACAGGTTCATGGATCTTAGAAAAATAAAGGTTTGTCAGCTCGGGAAAGTCAAATGAGTATGTTCAGTTGGTTACATATTGGCCACAACATTGTGTACCGAAGGGTCTACAATATGCTGTAGATTTCTATCTTCTATATTCTATCTTTTGAAATTAGAGGTGATAGGCTTTGTGACGTCATAACTATCTCTGTCCCATTTCCACATTTCGTCACCATTCTACGAATGTGCAGAACAGAAGTGTGCTCAAGCTCACCTTTCAAGCTCATTTCCTTCTGCTTTTGTAGCACAAACCACTCCGTCCCTATTGTGGAATTCTTACCGATGAGCGGCCCTCGGCTTACTGGAATAAAAAACAAATTCTTAACATTCTACATCCAGTGTGGAACTTGTACCAATCTGCAGCCCTCGGTTGACCTGAGAGAGTCACACGTCTGTATCTATCTTGGAACTGGCATCGGTGTGCGAATCTGGCAACACTGGAGGGTGACTGGCCTCTCTGTATCCAACGTGCAGCTAGTATTGATGTCTGATGTGCGGAACTGTTATTATTACTGTGGGTTGACTCATCAGTCTATATCCACTGTGGAACTCGTACATTTGCGTGGTTCTCGGCTTCTTTGAGTATATCTCACCGCTGATAACACGCTTTTCCGTCTTACACTTTGAATAAGATTTGTGAGGCTGGCTGATCTAGTCTTTCCATGTGATTCACTATTTCTTGTAAATGGTTTTCTATCATTAAGTGTGGAACACATTGCCATTTGTTGCGACAGCAATTCATTTGAGTTCTGACTCTGGCATTTCATTATGCATTGCGCCATTAATCATTGACCAATATTTTACGCTCGTACTAGTTTTGTTGATTTCTGCGATATTTGCGTTGTTACCAAGGCATCATTTATTGTCTGTCTCCAATTGCTCCTCCGATGGCAATGATTAACTCTTTTATAGAATTGCAGCCTTTCCAGTGGCGAATGGGAAGTGGTAGAGAGTAACAGTGACTGACGGAGATATATTTCTCGACAAAGCATGTTTCTGACTTATACGATGACTCTGAGATGGCAAGATCCCCTGCAACTCTGGTCAATGGTCCAGACGCTGGAGGTGCTGCCTCGACGAGCACAGAACAAGCAAAACACTGCAGAATGAAATGTGATGAAGGGGGGGTCGTTTGATCGATTGTATATATCATCCGTATTGACTTGTATTTAAGTGTGAAATATTCCATCATACTCTTGTACCGCGTCACCCGTGGATAAGAAGTAGGATATTTTAGGAGGAGTGCCATAGAGCAAGTTTCCATCCTGAAAAGTTAGAAACTCATTTTCTCAATCTACCTGGGATTCACTGAGCTCCGTTCTCATAGACCAGCCGCAGATCTTTCTGTATCGGAACACTGGAGAATGTTTACACGTTCATTCGCTAATGCAAAAAGCATGGATTTTAGAGGGTGAATGCGAAGCGATCGTGCTCCACAATACGATACCGAAATCATAATGGGTGTCACAATGTAGAATGAGTGAGGACGAGTAAATGCAGGTCGGGCATTTGTAATGTTTGCAGTGATTAGTGCCAGGAAAGAGATTAGTAGGATGGGAAGGTGTACAAGAGAGTCAAAGGTCAGACAAATGTTGTGCAAAATCAAACATCGAAACCTGCAAAATAAGTATGATTTCTATCTGAAGTGGATGAGAATGGAGGAAACTACACCAAATTTCAAGCATGTTTCATCAGGATCTTCAATGGGAGGTATCTAAGGAATGGGCAAACAGTATATTTACCTGCTAGAAAGTTTTGTTCTGATAACACTGCAGCAAAATTCCAGATGGTGTCTCTCCGGTGAAAACAATTACTGTCATTGTCATCCTGAAAATTTTGATTTTGTACTGATATTCTTCC
Organism: Hypanus sabinus; assembly: GCF_030144855.1. Taxonomy (NCBI): domain Eukaryota; kingdom Metazoa; phylum Chordata; class Chondrichthyes; order Myliobatiformes; family Dasyatidae; genus Hypanus; species Hypanus sabinus. The sequence goes on from NW_026779239.1 coordinate 105,178, forward strand.
AGGACTTTTCCGTCCACGGTGTTCACAACGATTTCAAGTATACATCTGTTTTATGGTTATAATTCTGCGTATTCCATAGAAACTCTCACCACGGTTATTTCAAAGAAAGACGTTTTCAATGTGCGGATATAAATAGATAGATAGCTGCATAAATAGACTGATATATACAGAAACTGATTGAGAAGGTTTACATTTACGAGACAGATAACTTGATTCCGTTTCTGGTCTGGGAGGAGACAAGTAGTGTTATTCCCGTCCTGGCAGTGAACAGGACTGTCACAGCTCTACAGGCACATCACCAACAACACTGGTGTTATCAGTGCTTACTATGACGTCCCACTGACAACACAGGTAATGCCTCTGCCTTTCCAGTTCCATTAATACCGTAATGTTATTATCACAGCTCATTCGGTCCCACGATCTCTCACTGCTTATTCTAACCAACTTTAGGTATACTGGTAGTTTCATTGCTTGTCCAACCAAATTGCGGACAGCGAAAAGAAGATGTATGGCGGTAAAACCATATCAATATAACTCTTTATAAAATAAAAGCTCTTCAGCACTTTGTCAATTGCCGCGCTCTTGCTGCAAACAAAATTCAGATAAATCCGCAAATTTCAAAATGCACAATCAAAACCTCAAATGTGCCAACACATAAGATGTTTACGATGATGAGAGGCATTGATCATGTGGATAGTCATAGTTTTTTTTTTCCCAGGGCTGAAATTGCTAGCAGCTGAGGGCACAGATTTAAGATGCTTGGACGTAGGTACAGAGGAGATGTCAGGGGTAAGTTTCTTTTTACACACAGGGTGCTGAGTGGGTGAAATGGGCTGCCAGCGGAGGTGCTGGAGGCGGATACGACAGGATCTTTTCAGAGATTCCTGGACAGGTACATGGAGCTGTGAAAAATAGAGGGATATGGGCAACCCTAAGTAATTTGTCAGGTAAGGGCATGTTCTGTACATCTTTGTGGGCCGATGGGCCTTTTTTGTGTTGTAGGTTTTCTATGTTTCTGTGTTTCTAATCAATTGTGGGATTTATAGTACCATGCGCAGAAGGAGATGACTATGTAATGTGGACAGAATATTCGTAAAACTTATAGTTATGATCTCGATATTATCGATTGTACAGTTCAGTGGAGAGAGTTGTACGGTCAATGTACCAACGAGTTACCGAAACATCAGTAGACATAAAGACATTCAACCTCGGCTTTTGTTGTTATTTCCGTACTCATATCAGGTGTGACCCAGCGGATTAAATTGAACATTCGCTTTTTCTTCTGTCATCAGATTTGGCCGTGCTTATATAGTGAGGCGTGGCACATTTTTATTTTCGTATCCCTAAATGAAATTCTGTGTTATTTATGTGCAAGTTCCGTTACACTCTTTTATTTAGTCAGTCCGCACAAAAAAAAAAATACGGACATTGTTTGGTGGGTTCACGGATAAAGAACCGCAATGACGAAATAGGTGCGGCTTGTGTTCCGTGGGTTCAGATAATCGAAACCACCGGCGAACATGAGAATGCCAAGCCTTCTTCACCTTTACACAACCGATATGGTTTCCTCTGATGTCCATATCAGGAATAAAGTAATTAATATAATAGTTAAAATAACCTGTATACATGTAAATACATGTTAGGTATACTTAGCTTTTAAAAAATATGCTGTTCGCTGCGAATACATGTGTATGATTTTGTTATTCCAAGCAGGTTGTGTAGAACAACAGGAGAGATTTATTGCTCATCACTAGTCAGGTTAATTAAAGCCAAGGTGAGACGTAATTAGCCCGTTATGAATCGTATGAGCCGTTTCAAATGTTCACATGGACTGGTGCCAGGTTTTAGAGAGTTATATGCAATTTAGAATAATTCCTCTGAGGCAATTAGTGTGATTTTTGCATCAGTCACATTAGGAACCACCAGTTACAGAAATATTTACATTAAAGCGTTTTTCTCACTCTGTCACCATGCAATAAAGTCGTCTCGCCAACGCATGTTACAAATTAAGTTTTAAACAAATGATAAAATGAAAATTGCCAATTTAATTGCCAAGATATCTGACGTCAGCTGCTGAAATGGGACATTTTTTGATCAGTGTTGTTTCTAACATAGACATTCATCCTGAACAATCAACATGGAGAATCAACTTCAAACAGATTTATTTTGTCACATACGGCGGAGCACATTCGCTTCTGACATCCAGGGCAGGACATTAGCTTGGCAGTTGAAATGGAGTATACTATATTTCAGGGGAAGATAGGATCTTTCTCTTGTTCTGGTCATTTCGAGTCTTTTGAATTGCGAAAGTCACAGTAACGGCTGATGGCAAGCTTCTCCGTATTTAAAAGAGCTGAGAGCAATATTCCAGAGACATTACATAATAAAAAGTTACGCGCCCTCACGACTTTAGCTGCGGTTGGTGGAGAGACTGATGAACGTTCTTTTCTGGACGGGCAGAGCGTGGAAGGTTGATTCTTTGACTGTGACAAGAGTCGTGTAGGGATTGGTGTTAGGTACGTTGCTATTTATCATGTGTGTTAATGACTCAGATGGTGATGCCGAAAACTGAATAAGGAAAAAAAAAATCGGAATTTTCCGAGCTTAGGGGCGTCGTTCCAGCCAGGAGCTCTATCCAAGCTTGTAGCTTGATGTTGACTGACTGGAAAATGGGCTGAAAAATGGCAGATGTAATTTAATACAGACAGGTGTGAGGTGGTCTGCGTTGTGAGGAAAGGTACAACAAGTTAATAAACACATACTGAATAGGTGGACTTTCGTGTGCAGTATTTGAAAAGGGACCTGGGAATACAGATCGATAATTCCAAGAAAGCAGCGTCACTAGCAGATCGGCTTCTACTGAGCTCTGATCACATTGACCTTCACAATCAATTTACTGAACACAGGAGTTGGGACGTTATGTTGAAGCTGTACAACACTTTGGTGAGGCCTTAGCTAGAATATAGTGGGCTGTTCTAGTCGGTTACCTCCAGCTTTAAAGTGCCAATATGCTTCAAAGTGTGCAGGGATAAATAGAAAGGAAGAATCCGGGGTCTGAGGACAAGTGTTAGAGGGGCAAGTTGAACAGGTTAAGTATTTATTCACTTGAGAGCATGAAAATGAATGGAGATTTTATAGAAGTACACACAATTGCAAGAGTGACAGACAGGGTGAATGCCCGGAGATTTTCCCCATCCTCTGAGTGAATCTAAAACTAGAGTTCATAGATTTGGGGCGAAAGGTGAAATAAGCAACAGGGATATTCACTCATAGGGTCATGCGAGTGTGGAAGGAACTGCCAGTATAAGTGGCAGATGCCGATTGAATTGTACCATTTCAGTGAAAGTTGTATAGTAGGTGGGTGAGAGGCGTACGGAGGGTGCAGATAAATGGGCTGAGGCGGAAAATCACAGAGGGATGATGTGGATGGGAGGAGGATCCTATTTCTCTGACGTAGCAATCTATTGTCTCCATGACTATCTCTGTCCTATTTCTCAATTCAACGTTGTCTCAGTTTTGCTCTCCATCACCCATCTCAGTGATGTGTTCAAATTCACCTTTCAATCACAATTCCTCTGCTCTTGCAATGCACCGCTCTGTACCTATTGTGGAACTCGTACCGATGAGCGGCCGTCGGCTTTCTCGGGGAAAGCACACTCTCTATTATTGTGGAACGGGTGTCGATGTGCGGCGCACGGCTCTCTGGCGGATCACCTCCTTGTATCCATTGTGGAACGGGTGTCGATGTGCAATGTGCGATATGTGGATCTGGTATCAGCAGAGGATAGATACCTTTGTATCCATTGTGGAGCAGATATCGATGCGAAGCTCTCGGCTCATTTGAGAATATCTCAGCACTGATAACAAGCTTTACCTCCTCACACTTTTTCTGAGGTTGACTGCACCAGTCTCACCATTTAACTCACGTTTTCCTTCTAAATTGCTTTTATCCCTAACTGGTGAACAGATGTCCTTTATTGTGACAGCAGGTCATTTCAACTCCTTCTCCGCAATTTTATTGTCACTTGCGCCATTGATCAATACATCGGGTTAATTGATTAATACATCCACGCCCGCACTGGTTTCGTTTATTTATTTGTGATATATCCGTTGTTACCAAGACATAATTTATCATCTGTCTCCAATTTTTCCTCAGATGAAAATAATGTACAATTGCTGTCTTCAAGTAGGGAATGGAAAGAGGCAGACCGAAGAACAGTGACGGAAGGACGTATCTTTATCGGCAGAAGAGTTTGCTGACTGGCACGGGAACTGAGGTGGTGAGTTTCCCTGCAGCTGTGGTCATTACTCCAGGCGCTGAAGGTGCTATCTGGAACAGCATTGCAAACAGTAGGCTCTGCCGAGTTCAATTTGGTAAAGCGGGTTTCTTTTTTCTGGATGACATCAAAATTCCTATCTACATGCTGAAGACTTATTTTGCCATAAGTGTGGAGTATGCCATTGTATTCTTGTTCCTTCCCTTCTGTAGACAGAAATTAGGATATTTTAAGAGGCGAGTCAAAGAGCACGTCTCCACCGTGAATTTCTGCCCCCTGTTGCATACAGTTTGAAACTCAATTTGCCAATCTACCTGGGATTCACTGGCCTTAACCTCATAGACTGACGGCAGATCCATCTGGATAGAATTCTGGGAATTGGTTACACATTCATTCGCTTTTGCAAAAGGCATGGACTTTAGAGGGTGAGTGAGCTGCGATGGCGTTCTACAATGAGATACCCGAATCGACATTGAGTCTCCTCACCAAATTTCACCGTGATGTGGACAGGATTTCCGTGCACCTTATCGGACAGATATGTACGGTCAATGTACCAAAGAGTGTCGGAAACAACGGCGGAACACAATGATATCAAACTCGGATATTGTTGTTGTTTTCGTTCTGATATCAGGAGTGACCCGGCGGTGAAGGAGAGATATTCACTATTTTCTTTTTATCATCACATTGGTCCTTGTTTATATTTCGAGACAATATTTTTACTTTCGTACGTTTGAAACAAATTCGGTGTTATTTATTTGCAAGTCTTATTTTATTTTATTTGGATACTCCGCAAGAAAATAAATCCGGACATTGTTCAGTGAGTTCGTCGATAAAGACCCTCAAAGACGTAAATAGGTACAGCTTGTTTTCAGTATGTTCAGATGATGGAAACCACCGGGGGACATAGACTGTCGACCCTTCACCACTTATAGATTTACACAACTGATATGTTTATCTCAGATGACTCATACCAGGAATAAAATATTAAATATGATTGTTAAAATGCCCTGTATGCATGTAAACATACATTAGTGTAACACTTGGGTTCGGCCAGCACGTGTTCCTCTAGGGGAAAACCTCCTCTGGCCCCGCCAATATGAGAAATCACGCCTGTGTGAATACTGCGTGATATATTGTCCCTGTTACAAACCCGCACCACAAAATATCAAACAGTGCGCCATATGCGATTAAACGATTGAGTTTTATAATTCTTAATTTGACTCTAGGATTAGTAAAGAAACAAAAAAAGTAAAGAGCCCATTCTCATGAAAGTCTATTGCGCAACGTTGGAGGTAACTGTTCCTCCATTTGTTCGTTTTTCCCTTCGACCTGGAAACGAATCCGGACCTCGAACTCTCGCTCCTCGTTCCACTCCATCCGGTGCTCTTCCGACACTCTCCATCGCATCATCTCTCGCCATTGCTCCCCAACGAAAGACCGTGAAAATCTCTCTTCCATACACACAAGAAGGAACAGCATGTCTCCCATTGGATAGTCCCTGCATTACAGAGCCCCGTTATCATAGTTATAACCCAAACAGGGCTGCTAAAGAGAAGCCGTTACGTCAACAGCTGCACAGCATTTTACATTCTCCCCCAACCATATTTACTCATGTCCTCATGACGTTGAGATAATTCGCCAACCCTTCCTGCAAAACACAAAGTCCAATCCTGGTGTACAAAACAGTGACATTGCTCCTCAACACACCCTCTGGGTCATCCTCTGTTCCCCTGGTGCTACGTAGGCCAGACTATCTGGGGGTTTCTTCATTCCATGAGACCTCCGCACCCCCTGGTCTAACTCAATGGTAGAAGGGCCGGGAGTCTCTTCCTCAATGAATGGGAAGTTAGCGAAAAGCAGTATATACCACAGACCCCCGAGGAAAGTGCGATGAGCGCTCCCAGTCTCGGGTCTTGGTCAAGAGGTAACCGACTCGATCCTCGCTGTCAACATACCCCTTTTTTCCCTCTGGCTTCACGTTGATGGCAAACTAACACTTATTCTGAAGCCCTATCATGGTCTCCATAGGGCCTCCTGTCGGCCAAAAGCATTGTAGATAATTAACAGCTGTAGCTACGTGAGACTGCAACTCAACGCTCTCCCAACGTCAGCGGCCTGCCGTTTCAAACTTTCAAACAATCTCTTTCGCTATAACTGAGTTGAGGGAGGAAGCCGTGTGGTCTCAGCGCCAACCGCGCATCCGAGGCCGTGTCTCCTACTCTGGCACTCTTTCCACTCACTCCTCAGAAACGACAGAACTCCGTCCTTGAAGTCCCACCTCCAGCTACGGGAAACACAACGTGTGACTCAGCCCGCTCGGCTACCTTCTCTTCCTCGCTGACAGTATGGACAGGCCATGGACCCACCTCAGCTGGGGCACCGATAGACGCTTGCAGTGCCACCGCCGTTACGTCTTCGCTACAGACTCAACTTTGCCAACAGACTTAATAGTACTCAAATATCGAATTAACAATTCGCCCGGGGTACAAGTATCCACCCCACGGAGGTGCACCAACGCTGCTTTCCAGCAGCATCCATACCAGCGCAGATTCAAACACATGGACAACTGTTTCAACGCTCAATGCAATCACGCAGAATTTAGTGGAATCATTCCCGGACAAGCGCCCACGATTGTAATCCTCAGTCTCTGCCAACACGTATTCGTCCTCTGGCTAAAGGCCTCCGTCCTGGCAAGCTGAGAAATTACGTTTGTGTGGATGATGCGTAATATATCGCCCCAATTTCTAACTCGCACCGTACAATATCAAGCAATACACAATATGCGATTAAACGACTGAGCTTTGTAATTCTTAATTTGACTGTAAGGATAGTAAAGAAACAAAAAACGGAGAAACGGGTCCATTATCCTGAAACAGTCTATTGCGCAACGTTGGAGTTCACGATTCATACCCTTGATCCCGTCGACCTCCAAAGGTAACGGGCCCTCGGACGCTCGCTCCTCAGTCCACTCCATCCGGTGGTTTTTCGGACTCTCTCCATCGCGTCCTCTCTCGCAATCGCTTCCCAACGAAAATGCCTGAAAATATCTCTTCCGGACTCAGACACACACACACACACACAAACACGTCTCTCACTGGATGGCCTCGGCGTTCCAGAGCCCCGTCATCTCTGGGTATAACCAAAACAGGGCTGCTACAGAGTAGTTATTACATTAGCAACTACACAGAATGATACATATGTATACGTGTTCCTGAAGGTGCAAAACACACCTTTCCCCGACCTCTTAGTAATTTAATGCTGACTGTAGTTGCTGATATTTAGAATAATTGTTTGCGATATTTATTTGACCAGCACGAGATCAACACATTCACACAGAAAATGGTAGAATTGGATTCAGTGCAGAAACACCACTTGAAATCTATTTCGATTTGGAAGAATAACACTATCTATACATTAATATAACTTTCGGCCCGAATCCCATGGACATCTCCCATCGATGGACCTGACAAAGCACCCATACAAGTTTGAAGCGTGGCGCGATTTCCTGCAATTTCATTTACTTCAGATAGAAATCACCATTATTTTGCAGGTTCCAATGTTTTGATTTGAATACAAAGTTTGCCGGGGCTTGGCTTGGCTGAACGAAATGATCACCCGGAAACAGCTGAGAGTTTATTGAGAAGGATGTCTCCTTTCCAGGGAATTTGTACTAATACCATACTCTCAATTCAAAACTGCGTGAAAACAGGTTCTTTATGTCGCTATCTACTATCCAAGGAGCATATAATTCTCCATAATTTCTCCGTCTCCAACAGGGTCTTACGACGAAGTGCATACCCGATCATGGTCCCAGAGCTTCATCCGCTTGCGGCAGCTATCCCTTTCACATCAGTCCCTTGTCCACTATCACTCTGTACTGATCTCCTTCCTGGCACCTATCTCTGCAAGGTTTACAAGTATCACACCTGCATCTGCAACTCCTCCATCACGAACTACTATTCACGAAAATCTGCTCTTTCAAGTTAATACGATTCTCCTGGAGCGGCCGCCTTCAAATTAGTGAGACCCAACGTAGACTGTGGAACCGCGGTGTGGAACTCCATCGCTTCGCAATCACCCATTGAATTCCACGCATCTCATTAGCCAACGAGCGTGCAGCATTCAGGGCGAGAACTCAAAGTGTACACGGCACAGTTGGCTGGTGTGTTCACAGAAATTGTTATTTTTTCCCACTTCCACTTGTGTAGTGGCCTTTAGCTTCAAAATATCTGAAGACCAAAGTACCATGACTGGACGGTAGGTGTCGTGTCGTACTCACCCCAATGATAAACAAATGCTTTTAGAGGCTTGACAAGGTCTGCATCTTCAGCATGCAAACACATGAATTAGACGCCCACAATTCGCCTAACGATACAAACCATCAACAGATTATGCAAAGGTATAGTGCGGCACTTATCGAGAGTGATACATACGTTGCAATGCTGTTATTGAACTACTGTTCCCGAAAAGAGGTTCTGAGAGTTTGGACTGCACGATACCTTGTCACGCAAGATTATAGACTTCCAGTTGGACCGCCGGCAGTTGGCAAGGATGGGCCCACTCACCGCTGTCCTTCTAACCCTCAACACAGGAGCCACGCAAGGCTCTGTCCTGACCCCGTCCTCTACTCCTCATACACTCCCGACCGTGTTGTCACGGACAGCTCCAACATGCTGATCAAATTTGCAGACGACTGGACATTGATGTTCCTTGTTTCCAACAATGATGAGAGGAGAAGTCTTGCCAAGAACTTGGCAACACAGTATTGCCAAGAAAACAACATCACTTTGAATGTTGAAAAAACGAAGGAGCCCATAGTAGATTAGAGGAGGAACAGAGACAGGCTACGTACGCAAAGCTGGAAGAACTCAGCAGGACAGGCAGCATCGGTGAGAAAAGAGTAGCCAACGTTTCGGGCCAAGATCCTTCATTAGCAACCGCAGCTAATGTCGCCGTATACCTTTTTATTAACAAAGCTCCATGAAATATTGCTCTCGGTCTCTTTTATATGCTTAGAAGCACATATGTGCATCGTGTTTAATTGCGATATATGTCATCGGCGGTTACTGTGAATTTCAGCACTCAAACCACTCGAAATGAATGGAAAGAACGAATGAAAATAATGAAACTGTCAATAATGAAGCTCCTGCCCGTAATGTCGGAAGCGAATGACTCCAACGAATGTGATAAAATGTGTTTAAAGTTGATTGTCCATGTTGATTGTTCAGGATAATTGTCTATGTTAAAAACAACACGAATCAGAAAATATTCAATTTCAGCAGCTAAAGCCGGTTGTCTTGGAAATTACTTTGGTAATGTTCATATTAACACTTGTTTTAAATTTAATAACCTGTAATATCCTATGGAGAAATGAATTTAAGGCATGGTTTCGGAGTGAGAAGAACACTTTAATGTCAGTGTTGTGTAGATCTTTGACCCTTGTGTGACTGATGTCATAACCACAGTAACTGCCTCAGAGGAATTACTCTGAATTCTATATAACTCTGTAAAATTGTTCTCCAGTCCATATGAAAAGTTGCAACGTTTCGTACTACTGAACGCTGCATCCGACGGAATATGGGATATCCAGCGATTTACTTCATCGCGGCCGTTTTCTATCCTGCAATTGTAGCGATTGGTATCCCCGTTAAGATACTGGAACTTTTCACTCAATTTATACTGCCATCGTCTTGCTTTTGTTCCTCTGAACTGTTTGGACTTTCACTCACCTCAGTTCATTTTCCACATTTTTTTCCGTGTGATGATACTTTATTTTACTCCTTTGTCAAACCCGTTTTGCCAATATTGCCGCAATTACATGGTTTAATCTCGCTCTGTTTTTTTTTAAAGGCAGCTGTCTCTTTTCCAGATACGCAGCTTTATCAACTGACCTTCCAGTCGAATATCGACAGGCAGGTCAGTTCTTCCATAATCACTCAATTATAACTTATGCTTTGAATCACATTAATGACAACTCACATAATCCTTTCAATTGTTTCACCTCTAATAATGGTAACGGTGTTGTTTCTGGAGGGAACGACAGTCCACCGGCACGTGTATTCCGGATATTAAATGCCCCGCTTTGAACTGTCTGTCGGTCACCAACACACTGCCACTCCAGTCCATTATTGTCCTCCAGCCGGAGTGCACCGACGGAGCCGGCACACATTGAATCTCGACTTTTTACTTCCAACACAACTATACCGTGCATACTATTGGAAGAATGGTGGGCAACCAGAGAGTTGAAGACACCGATATCTCCGTGATGTTGTTTTTTTTTTCCCCTCTCCAAATTGCCTGTAGTTAATTTAACGGCGATTGTGATCCTATCTCGGGGAAAATGCGGACTCTCCAAATGCATCACCCGTTACTTGGTTGGAATGGCAACAGCGGATCTGATGGTCGTTATAGTTTTTGCTTTGGTGGATCAGACCAACAATATCTACATTATTTCTAGATACCTGCTCATCACTCCTGTCCGTGCTCTGACACTTGTATTTAGGGTTGTAACGCGGGACTGTTCTGTTTGGTTTACGGTCAGTTTTACCTTCGATCGTTTCATCGCAATATGTTGTCGAGGGCTGCGTGAACGATACTGCACTGAGAGAACAGCAACGGTGGTTATGGTGACGGTAGCCATAGTGAGCTACGGGAGATGTGCCCCGTTTTACTTCGCCGTTGAGCCTTACGTCATCATTGACAACATGCCGTGGCGTTGCTCTCTCACACATGAATATGCCACTTCACCTGCGTGGAAAGGAATCGAATTGTTTGACAGCATTTTAACACCGTTGCTACTAATCAGCTTAATTCTTGTCTTCAATGGGTTAACAGTCAGACATATCTTTGTGGCAAATAGAGTCCGAAGAGGCCTTCGGAACAGCAGTGATAAACAGAAAGATACCGAAATGGAAAACCGCAGAAAGTCAATGATTTTGTTGTTTGCTATATCAGCTAATTTCATATTATTTTGGATGCCGTATGTAGCTTATTCCTTGAAATGGCAACCGGAAAACTATGTCTATCAGGACAGATATTTGAATACCCCGGTATATGTACTACAACAACTTGGGTACATGTTGCAAATTCTGAGATGTGCACCAATACTTGTATCTATATACTGATACAAAGGAAATTCAGAGAGGAACTGAACAACGGATTGAAATACATGTTTACGTTAAATGGAGTCCTGTGTAGATGACGCACACGTCGAATTGAAATTCAGAGGAGTTTTCGAATAAATCAGTTTTAAGCATGAGTTGGTTTGTCATCAATTTAAACAATCATTTGCCTCCTGGTCATCCTGAAAATGCACAATCCACGGAATATTGCCTACGTCCTGCTTTTAAGGTAGGAAATGGGACAAACGTTCATTGATCTGGCTTGATTTTTACATATGTTGAGGTACACTCCAAACTATCACAGTGAATTGACACTCATCAGGGTGGGAATTACTTCTGGACACCCGCGGGTTCAGATTTTTGAAAATGGTCAGAATTGGGTAAAAGAGAGTAAAGAGATTGCCACTGAAACACGGGGTGATTATTATATTAACACAGCTGTAGAAAGGTAAGAATTAGTGGAGAAATTGTCTATTGATAGTCTGTAAGAATATCACTGAAGCAGAAAGGGAGCCATTACTCGTCTGGAAGCAATCTACGAAGAATACACGCTTCCCCTCCCCAAACCTATCTGCTGAAAAAAAAGGAGAAACGAGGAACTGTTCGGGAACTAGATTTTGGATGGGTGCCATATTAAGACGTTGTTGTCACAGGCAACTTAATGGCACTTCCACGGAATAAAATGATAGAGTTTCTCAGTTGCGTCTCGGAAGGTGTCCTGGCACAATAAGAGGGCACGAGATATAGAGTACCATCCATCTGGGATTTCGTACCAGGAAATGAAACGCATCAAGGGACAGGTCTCATCGTGGGTAACTAATGAACATTTGCTGTAACCTTACGCTGGAATAGGAGCTGATAGTATGGAATGTATTTAATTGATGCTATTAGGTAGGTACTTGGGAAACGAATTTGGGAAATGGCCAACTCTGTAGATAACGCCCAGCCCCATTTGCAATTCAGCAGAGTTTTGAAATAAAACAGTTTTTTGTTTTAAATGAGTAAGTTTGGCAAATAAGACATAAGCTGAAATAATCATGTGCCTGGTTTTCCAGAAACGAATGAATTCCAAACTATCGTAGAAACTTGACAATCATCCGGGGAAAGATACCGCAGCACAAAAGCCAGGAAAACAGGGCCCGGGATAGCTTTGTCCACCAGGCCACCAAAATGAGTAACTCTCGCTTATTTGAATGTTGCATTTCAGAATAACACTCTGATCTGGACCGACATTTACATGCCGGGCGTCAACTAATTAAATACGTTGATTATTACGGCCTTTTTCTTAAAGAAGAGCTGGCTACCGTTGCATCCCTCCATGCTTCCCTGCCAGGTATTTGTACACGGCCCGGAGGTTGGGGACCTTTGACTTAATTGACATTATTAGGTAGGAATCTGGGAGCCCTATTTGGGAAGTGATGTGTTACTTCAGATGCACAAAAGACATATGGTGATTGTTTATGGAGCACTTGATTGGGGTTAAGTATTGGATTGTTTCATTGAGGCGGGAAACGGATGGCCATGTAGAGTGAACTTGATTGACAAGAGTTAAGGAAAACCTCTTCAAGAGGAAGACAGAAATACACTTAACGTTTGGGAAAAAAGATCAGACAGGGTTATTGAAAGTCAGAATGTAGCCAGGAAGAATTTAACAATAGACGTAGAAGGGGACATAACAGGACCACGGAGAGACGCATCAAGATAGGTGAAAAACAGAAGGATGACGAGAGAGGGAGTGGGAGAGACAAGCGATAAAAGAGGAAGCATGTGTCTGGAGTGCAAGGAGGAAGTGAAGGTCCATACTGATACTTTGCCTCGATATTCCCCAGTGAGTGCGACGTTGATTCGTGTAGATACCGCGAAAAAGTCAGATGTACTAGAGCATTCAGACGCTTAGAAATAGAAGCTAGATTGTGGGAAAACATTGAAATAAATATTTCCCTGGGTGCTAAAAGGAATGCACTCCAGGTAATTAGAGAAAGTGAGAGAAAGTATTTCTGTGCTTTTGGACATGACATCACTAGCTACAGAAGTAGTGCGGGAGGTTTGGAGAATGTCATTTTTTAAAAATTATTTGTTCAAGAAATGTTCTGTAGTCCTGAGAATTAAAGGCCAGCGCTTCCTCCGTCAGTAGTGGGCAAGCTATTGGATAGGTATTTATTTTTAAAGACATAAATTACAAGCATTTTGAGAAACGAATCGTGGTTGGGGATGGTTAGTCTGGATATTTGAGGGCAGGGCGTCCCTTATGAGCCAGAATAAATTCGATGAAAAAGTGAAAAAATTAACTAATGAAGTCGGAACATTCCAGCTGAGGTATATCAAATGTGAAGGTGTTTGTCTGGGCTCCGTATTGTGTACGCATTCAGAACGTCAGAAACGTTCTTGTGAACCCTGGCTGCATAGATTCACAACTGGCTAAGCAAGGAATGCAAGTGGATGGAGATGTTCCGGAAGGAAGGTAATCAGACGTAATGAGTGCGTGAATCTACGGAAGGCTGGTCTTGTGATTGTTAGGATTGTATTGCAAAGTAGTTTAAATTAATCCTTTTCATTCACGATAGGGTCTCACTGCCTGCAAACGTCTGCATCATTGCTTGAAATGAATTTGCAGGAACATGTGAAAGTCAGAGACAGATTCTTTTTCCGAAATTGTATAAAATCTTAGTGTATGGGGGTCGCAGTCACACACATATGCTTTCCCTTTGTTCTTAAGAATATTTGATAAGGATTCTCACTCTAGGAATTAAATGGTTATTCTGCATACGCCAGATACCGACGGCAGTTTTGACAGTCTCTACAACAGTATTCTGAGAGAGTGACATTAATTTGAACATCCTGCAGCACCTGGAATTTGTCTTACTGTCAGTTTACCTTTCCACAGCGGGCTTATAGTACACAGAATTGATAAACTTACATCTCGATCACTTTAACCTTGATTTCACATGGCAATATGGAATCCATGTTTCCCTCTGAAATCAACACCAAAGCAAACGAACGAAGGAACACAATCTAAATTCGCAGGTAAGTCAAAACAAAAATCTAAGCTCGACGTTTCCTACTTCAAATTTGTCGTCGGTAACTGGCGTATGCAGAATAAACATTTAATTCCGAGAGTGAAAACCCTTTTCAAATATTCTAAAGAACAAAGGGAAAACAGATTTCGACCCCCATACACTAAGATTTTATACAATTTCGGAAAACGAAGCTGTCTCTGACTTTCACATGTTCCTGCAAATTCATTTCTCACAATGATGCAGACATTTGCAGGCAGTGAGACCGTATCGTGAATGAAAAGGATGAATTTAAGCTTCTTTTCAATACAATCCTAACAATCACAAGACCAGCCTTCCGTAGATTCACGCACTCATTACGCCTGTTTCTCTTTTAACTGAAATTACAAATGTCCAGTCCCTGTGCAATAGTTTACATTTTAATGCTTTCACACTTCAAACTATCACAGACCACGGCATACTTTCAAGTGTTGAGCAAATAATCTATAATTACTATCATACAACATTTAAGAAATCCTTTCGAGTAGAAAGGAAAGTGCCGATGGTTGTTATGTATCGTAAGTTAATATTCAACAGATCAGCATTCTGAAACCAGTATCAGTAACTCAGCTTTCGGCTGTGCAGTGGCTTCTAATTGCAGCTGTTGAAATATCTGTGTGTCTGAGATTTGGGTTTAATGGCATACAAGGAGCATTCCGGCAGTAATTGTCGAAACCCTTTGTATGTGCATGATAATAAAATAGTTAATTGACCGCAGTGATCCCCTCCTCGAGTATCTGTGCATTATTGATTCTATGAAGGGCCCACATAAGATGTCTGGACCTGCAAGGTCAGTTGTCCATAATCCTCTGCAGATGCTGCCTGATATTTTAAACACAGTTCTGCTTGTTCATGTGTTCAATCACAGGAATTTCTATGCTTACATAAGGTCAAGTCGGGAGCGGAAAAAAAAAATCAACGTAATTCCGTGTTTCGTTTGGAAAACAACATTTTGTTTTGCGATTTCATTTCCTAACTCGCTGACACCATCAGCACACAAAATGTGAAACACAAAAACACACAAAAAACAGTATATTTTACCCACAACAGACTATGAGAAGAAAGTTAGAGGCCCCATGTTGATGTCACTCGACACCCAGCCTGTCGGAAGTACATTTACCCCTCTGGAGACCATCCCGCAGTTGCATTCGGTAACAGAATCAGAGAGAAGAGAAACATCGAGCAGTACAGCACTGAAACAGACTCCTCCACTCGCTCGTCAGTGCAGAACTGATGTTGCACCTGGAGCGTGTCATCCAGAACGCTGACTTTCATGTTGTTGTTATCCCATTGTCCTCACATGTTATTCATGTTGTTATCCCATTGTCTTTTAAATATTGAAATCAAAGGATGGTATCGGTTCCGATTCTGAACCGTTCCAAACTTTCCCTGTGACTCCAGTCCTGAAATCCCGGCTTCGTCCTCGCAATATATCTTTGTACTCTTTCAAAATTGCTGATATCGTTCATGCAAGTTGGTGACCCGAACACATAGAATACTCCTTCTTAAACATTATCATTGTCTTCTACAACATGAACACAGCATCATAAATCCTGTACGTGTTACATTGATATATGAAGGCCGAGGTGTCAACAGTTCTGCTTAAGACACTATCTACTTAAGACTCTACTTTCAAGGAATTATAGATCTATATTACCAGGTCGCTCTGGTATCATGCACTACTCCGTGCCCAAACGTCCATTCCGTACGTCCTACCACGGTTTGTCCTCCCAACGGCTACACCGTTCTCCATCTGTGTTGAATCACGTTAACCACAGTTGCCATCGACTACACATCAAATCTCGATGTTATTTGCAGTCTCAGTTTATCATATTACCGAACAGATCGGCGATATAGATAACAAACGCCAGTGACCGATAATAAGCAAGCACGATGCTGCCCGTAAACACGAAACGAACCATCCAGACACTTTTCAAAATATGGGGGTTGCTTTATACAGGCCTATTTGAAGAAAACTCTGCCCAAGACTCATCAACACTTATCCCGCTGGACCAGAGTTCCACTAGACCAGTTCTACACTACGATAGGTAAGGCCTATCGCTGCTACCTGTCTCCGCATTTTAACAGATCGGATCACTAGACTGTACTCCTGCTACCTGCATAGAGACAGAGCCGAAAGTACAAGGCTGCAGAGTTAAAAACAACTGACGGATGGTCGCTGAAGGCAATTTAATTGTTTCAGGATTACCTTGAGTGGTTTCTGTGGGTTTGCCCAATAACTTCTAACCAGGGCGTTAGTAACTTAATTAAAGCAGCAGTGTAT
This sequence comes from Hypanus sabinus, assembly GCF_030144855.1. Taxonomy (NCBI): domain Eukaryota; kingdom Metazoa; phylum Chordata; class Chondrichthyes; order Myliobatiformes; family Dasyatidae; genus Hypanus; species Hypanus sabinus. The sequence goes on from NW_026779239.1 coordinate 121,913, forward strand.
CGGTGTGCCCTGGTTGAACAAAGAAATCCGGAACATGCTAAGAGCAGGATCAGAGGCATTCAAGTCTGAAGATCAAGAATCCTACACGAGGAACAGGTATAATTTCAGTAAAGGCATCTCTCGGGCGAAGTGGAGATTCCGTACGAGACTGAATCAAGAAGGGTTGTTCGACGACGGTACCAGTGTTTGAATCCCATAAACTCCTACAAAACTAACTGCTCAGACATAGGGAACAGAGGAGCTTCGATTCCGGATGAGTTCAATGTTCGTTATGCTCGCTTTGACCATCAATGCAGGATGGAACCATTGCGCAACCCCATGGTACCCGATGATATTTTAGTCTCAGTATCTGAAGATGACGTGCGGATTCACTTCAATAGAGAGTAATCAAAGAAAGCATCCTATCCGGACGGAGTACCTGGCCGAGTACTAAAGATCAGTATCGACCAGCTGGCAGGTGTGTCCACGGGTGACTTCAACCTCAAGTCCAGCAGTATCTGGTACTTACCAGCTTAACGCAGGTTCGTGCTGGTGCCCAAGGAAAGCATTGTAATCTGTCTAAATGACGATCGCCCAGTGGCACGTGCATACACAGTGACGACGTGTTCGGCAGGCGAAATGCAGCCCATCAAAATCACCCTTCAGACGGCAGCTAATATGCCTCAACATCAGCCCTTTGAGACGCTGCAACACATGCTTTCCCGTTCGCTCTTCAAACAACCCTGGAAATTCTGGACACCAAAGATGCTAATATCAGGATTGTCCATATTTGTCATTTCTCGGTATTTACACCATCATCCTGTAAAATCAAGTTTGTAATCTCCATGGCCTGGGCCTCCATGACCTTGTGCAAATGTATCCTGGATCTCCTCAATTGCAGACCTCAGCCAGTTCGGATTGGTAAAAAATACCTCTTCCTCAAACTCCATCAGCGCAGACGCACAGTAAGGGTATGTACATAGCCCCTCTGTTCTGCACCTATCACTGTGTGACTAAGTACAGCTCCGACAGAATATACAAGTACGCTGATTTCAACACTGCTGTTGTCATTATCGAATGTGGCGATGAATTAGCATACAAGAGGGAGATTGAAAACTTGGCTGAGAGGTTTAATAATAACAGCCCCTCACTCAATGTAGTTAAAACGAATAAATGATTGTAGATGGCAGGAGAAGGGAACTCAGAGTCAATTACTCTGGCACACTCACTCAGTAGCCGCTTTCCATATCATGAATAGCACCTTATAACTTGATTATTGACAGTTTGTCGCACTTCAACTAGGGAGATTATCCCCCCCCCCCCCCCCATCAGACACACCTCGGTCACGAGTCTCGAACATAGTTCTTCCCCACAAACCGTCAGGTTAATCAACAAATTCATCCTGTAAACCGTCACCCCACCCCGCCCAATTCTACCGCCCACTAGTTTACAATTTCCTGCAAGAGTCAACTCATTCACAGATACTCCTCTACCTAGCGGCACTTATTCTGCATACTATCAGTCCAAGTATAAAACCTAATCTCGTGTTTATATATATCGTAACTTATCGCGTGTTTTCATGCTGAATGTGTTTATCTTTATAGAGATCATTCCCTTCTCCTTTATAGTGCTTTAATGAAAAAAATGAAACTGAACAAACTTCATTTTCAGCAAAACAGACAAAATGCTGCAAGAAAGAAAAACAAACACGAAATTAACAAGGAAATCATTAACACGAGAACGCCTGCAGATGCTAAAAATCGAATACAACACACGCAACATGTTGGAGGGACTCGGCAGATCAGGTAGCATTTATGGAATTGAATAAACAGTCGATGGACGCCAACATAAAAGTGGTGGAGAAGAGGAAAGAAGCTAACTAGAATGTGATAGATGAAGCCAGGTTAAGCACGAGAGAAAACTGAATCTAATAAACGAGGACTGTGCAAAATACGAAAAAAAAAATAGAAGAAAGAGGGGTTTGAGGAATAAGTCAAAGGTATATTAAAAGACGTAAAAGACCAGAGTGGGGAATAGAAACAAAAAACTTTCGGAACAAGGCTGTTCAACATATAAAATGGTAGACGTTAGGGCTAGGTGCAGAGAGGGCAAAACAGAAGGGGAAACGTTGTGTCAGGAGGGTGCTACGGACACGATATAAGAGACTGGTAATTGATAAGTGGAAAGGACAAAGTGCTCGAGAAGAGGGAAGTGGGAAGGATTCAGATAAGTGAGGTGAGTGGATCATGGGGGGGAGTGAAGATTGTCAACAAGGGTTGTGATAGGCAGTTCAGGAGAAGACGTACTAGGACAGATTAGAAAAATAAGGACGAGGGAAGGAAGCAGTGAAAATAGAAAAGTTAGGGAAATCGAATTTAATGCCATCAGATTGGAGGCTATCTAGACTGAATATCAAACGTTGCTTATCGAAAATTGGAATTGGTTTATTATGGCAGATGATGAGCACATGGACCCATATGTCGGAGAGGAATAGCGGGAGGAATTGAAATGGCTGGCCGCTGGGTATTTTCCCATTTCTTGAATGGAATGGGGTGTGTGACAAACAGTTAAATATTTTGATGAACGGTTCGCATATGTTCAGTATCATCGTAAGACTGGATGTGATACAAGTTGAAGGCTCTGAAATATATTATAGAACGTACAGGCAACGTATTCTTTGTTTATGTTTCTGTTGCACTTAATGCAGGATCAACAACCGAAAAAAAAAATCCTGAAAGAAACAGAGCATCCCAATGACATTATAGCACTCGTCTATGTTGACAAAGGAATGAACAAGGCTGACGATGGCTAACGTGAAACTAAGAGGCTGATATTGTTGCGTAACAACGTACATTGCTTTTTAGGACCGTCATTCTTTCGACTTCGAGATTTTGCAGTTTCGTTTCCTATTATCCATACCTCATCACAAATGGAATTTTAGTTGAATAACATCAGGTTTATTTTTACCGGAGCTAATTCGGGATACGTCAGCCTTGGTAGTACTGAATATTCAGTGTGCTGCAGCGAGCAGGAATGAATGACCGCGGTGATTCATCGGCCCAGAGTTTCTTCAGCGAGATTACGGGCAGATACAGACAAGATGAATCTCACAGAGCATGATTGCAACATTTTTCCGTGTGAGAGGGATATGTTACCTGATCATTTCCGTCATTGGTGTCCCTGGTAAGAACATAGGCGAAATAACATTTGTGCTTACGCGGTCTTTGGACTCGGTCAGTTAACGACAGCGTTGTGATGCCGGTGTATCAGGGAGTGTGGTGCAGAAATTATGTCAATTTGGTATTGACGCCTCGGCTGCGTATAAGGGGCCAGTTAAGATAGATGTACAGTTGAAATCAGAAAGATGGATTCATTCTGTGTATTCATGTCAGGCAGTTTTGATGTATCAAAGTAAAGCTGCTGTCAAAATAATCTCCGACAATCCTATACGTTCTGCTCCTTTATCGAACCAAAACTGTTATTCCTTATCAGTGGTGCAAAGTGATTTAAATTCATATTTAATGTTATTGAGCTGTCTGTTAAGAAATTGTTGAAGGCAAAACGGAAAGTGAATCCCCGGTGTGATTCAGGGAAGATCGATAGACTTCAGTTGGGAGTTGAACTCTGAACCGTCTCGAGTTTCGAAACTTCACAGAAGGGTCTGAGTGCATTGTAATGCAACATTGTTTGTTTCCACGCCGTATTCTATGAACTCAAGAGTTACTTCAGAGGGACGTATCGCTGCCCCTTAGAGGTCAGACGTATCGAGGTTCATAAAAAGTCTCTGCTCTGGAGCAATTTGCATCAAACCGATGAGAATAATGCTGCAGTAAAGAGAAACAACCGCTGAAAAGCAGATGTTTGAAGTACTTTTGTAGACTTTCCGTTGGAAGTTGGATGTTTTAAGCATTAACGTGTAATATAGCTGAATATTTAACTGGTCAGGTCAAGCGTTTAAAAAGGGAAAATTTAAACTTTCCGTTTAAAGACCTTACATTGTCAACTGGGACCACTGACAAAGGTACTTTTAGAATTGAAAAGAGGCGAGGCAAGGAGGAACCCTTTGTTGGGTTGACAAACGATAACCGAGAAAGAGACTAAGGCATGCAAACGAGAGAAATACTTTTACCTTGGCAGTTGCACTGTGGACATTGACAGAGCAGAGGCAGCAGGCCTAGGTATATGGGGCGATGTAGGTGACAGGAACTCGGCAGCCGTCATCGTTGAGGAAGTTGCTTAGGTATTCTCGCTTTACGTATCAATCGAAAATCCGATTGCGGGAGATTTATATTGATTTCTCCGAAGCGCACGCGCATCAGTTGCCAATGCCTCCTTCTCAAACACAGCTTCTCGTTCATTATCAAGTACAGTATCCTTTCACAATGCATGCACTCGTATGTGATGTCTGTGTCTTCCGCTTGACACCTTTCAAACCTCCAGAAATGAGAGATCTGAATATTTTTATTGATTTAATTTGCAGCTTGTCCTTTCCCTGAGCTACAGGGAGGGGAGAGACAGCAATTCACTCTTGTTGCTGCTCCCCCAGTCAGTGCAGTTTCGATTGTGATCCTGTCCTAGGGAAAGTACAGACTCGCCACCTACATCACTCGCTACCTGGTGGCCATGGCAACGACGGATCTACTGACCATTGTCTTTCGGGTCATATTGTGGCGCACAGTTATTATTATTTCAGCGGCACTTCCGTGGACATCAGACTCGTATGCAGTGTGATCTCAGCCCTGGGAGTGGCAGCCATGGATTGCTCTGTCTGGTTCTCAGTCACTTTTACATTTGATTGATTTGTCATAATCTGCTCTCAGAAGTGGAAAGCAAATTATTGCACCGAAAAGTCTGCGACTGTGGTTTTGACAACAACAGGTCTTTTGCGCTGTATTAACAACGCGCCCTTCTTCTTCAAATATCGGGCTATGAAAATAATTGGTAATATACCGCGAAACTATATTGAAAAGCCGACCTTGTATATGGATCCCGGGTGAATGGGATATAGATGGCCCTCATCGTGTTAGTTTGGGCTGAAATAGGGTTTTAGTGCTGAAGAATGAGTGGCAGCGACGTATTGAGAGGGTCAAGGTTTCACATTTCTGATTCATTAGGATCCCTTTTGGTTAAGGTATGACCTGAAAAAAATACGCTAACATACGAATTGGATTGGGACCAACAGGCTTGCCGGCAGTCTTGAAATAATTGTTGGGAAGCCTATAAACTAATTTGGAAGGGGAATGGGAAACGGGGCCGTACAGCTAAGTGTTGGGCACTTGGTGTACAACTCGATGTCGGCGGCTGAAGCAGTGAGGCAGCTCAAGCGAATTGCCGTTCGTGTGAATGAGCTGAATCGCTTCATGGGGAAAATATCGGACAGATTAACAAACACAGAAAACCAATCGACCACAACTAAAATAGTGTTAAAGGAATTTCATGCTTCAGACTGGTAGTTAAAATCTCGAGAACGATGAGGCCAGAGGGGATAAGGAATGGATAGACGTTGAAAAGAACTAGGGCTAAGTCTACCGGGATTGTTGGCCAATTGAGGGCTGTGGGACCAGTTGACATGGATTTATAGACCATAGCCCCGGAGCAGAGATGCAGGTGTGATGTTGCGGAGAAGATTTGAGATCTACTTCAGAATAACTGTGGGAGTTCTGGGACGAGTGGGTATTCCAGAGTGGTACGTGGGCAATGTCCCACATACAAGAGTTTGGAGACTTCTGAGGAGGTTTCCGCAATGTGTGATCTGGTGAGGAGATGTTGAGAGCGGGAATATGAGCTGCGTGTTGTCGTTGGAGAGGTGGGGAGTAGGGTGTCAGTGGCAATAAATGTGACAGAGGACTGTGGCGATTAGGTTGGTGTGGTGCTTATGGTGAGTGTGAACTGCTGTGCAATTCTGCGATCATTGTGGATAAGGAAACTTGTGAAGCCATTGTGGTCCTACGAAAGTTTTGTTGTGTTATTTGCAACTTGCAGGGAGTATGGCGGCAATGGGAACTTGCAGTGGTGTCTGGACATTCTCAATTTGAGCTGATGTGATGTCAGTGGAAAGTACTCAAGATGAGTTGTGCTACTGGAGATGTAGAATTGCGTGGGTCATTGTGGACAGGTGTAGTGCACGTAATGTTAATTGGAACAATTCTCAAATTGTGGTAGTTCAAGGCGATGAGTTCCCGCTCGTGGAAATCTGCGCCAGGGTGCGGCCCTGCGTGCCTCCGTGTTGGGCTGATTCCAGGCCAGTGCCGCTAGCTGAGGCGTCGCAGGAAAATAAACATCCAGGTTTCGCTGGGATGGTTGCTGCGGACGGAATTCTCTGTGACCGAGCAATTGTCCCTCCCTCTTTCTGCTCCTCTTGATAGTGTGGAGATTTTCCTACCGTTACTAAATTCAGAAATTCGTGGAATAAAATGTGAGGCGCAGACTGCACCATCAGAACAGCGACAGCTTGCCTCACCTTTCGCTGTGAAATGATTGCCATCTCACGGCCCATTCTAAGACAGAAGCAGAGCCTGTGACATGTCGGACTGTCGGATAGACAAGCGTTTTTATTTCTGACTGCAGGACACGGTCCCTCTTTGAATGCTTTTCTGTTGCTTGATGGGTGGTGAGCGCTGACGTTTTTGCCGAAATGGTTGGGATAAGATGGGGGGATATTAATGCTTTGCTGGTGCCTGTGCGGGAGAGAGGGAGGACCAGTGGGATTTCATGTTCGACCTTTTTCTGTCGGTCTTTCTTTTGGAGTTCTTCTGGTTTTCACCTTTATCTGCAAGGAATAAGAGTTTAAGGTTATGTACAGTATATATTATCCGTTAATAAATGCACCCATTTGAAAACTAAATGCTCTGATTCACCTTCCCAAAGCAAATGTGGCAAGCTAACAATATTGCCAAAATGCGAAAACCAGTCATCTTCACGGCAAAGGAAACCAAAACCCGCCGCATTCCTGAATATTTGGAGTGTTTCATTCGTTTACTGAGTATAGGCAGAGACTGATGACTGCAGCAGCAGTGGAGAGGATCAAGAATGTCCGGGCAAGTGAAACACAGGAGCGCTGTTATGTCTGTTTTCAGCTAGTGGACTGCATTGTATTCGTCGATTCCTCTTCGAATCTGTTGTTGTCAGTTTCATCTGAATGCATGTGTGTCTAGAAAAGGTTGTACGTTCTCAGACCAAAAGCAATTGACGAACCAGGAAGTTCGTCTGTTGAAGGGTACATTTGTGGCATTTATGTCTACTGACGCATGTCGGAACAAAAACACCAGGTAAGAATTGTGGAGGGGTATTTGAAGGGCGAAGATCGAACTCTGAGCGAGATTGCAGGCGACATGGGATGGACGGCAACTCTGGTAGTGTTTGCAATGCATATCATCCTACAAAGCAAAAGCCAATAGTATGTATGACAACGATGCTTCACTATCAGATTATCTGGACGCCTTCTATGCCCCCTTTGAATGTCACGATATAACTAGAGCTGTGAAGGTCACTGTTGCACTGGTGACGCCATGATCTCTGTCTCGCAGGTAATTTTTGGTTCTCAAAGAAGGGTCAACCATTGCAGGTCCTGGTAACGTTCTGAAAGCTTGGTCCAACCAACGGGTGCAGTTATCCAGGGTCATTTTGAAATTATGGTCGGAAGTTCCCTCCTGCTTCAAAAAGGCATCAGTTATATGATATCAGTGCCTAAGAAGAATATTGTGAGCTGCCTGAATTACTAGCGCCCGGTAGCACTCACATCTACAGTAATGAAATGCTTTCAGAGGCTGGTCATGAATAGACTGAACTACTGCTCAGGAAGGACCTGGGCACTATGTAATTTGCCTGTCGATCCAACAGGTCAACGGCAGTCGCGATACCGAGGGCTCTTCGCATGGACAACTCAAGCACCTATGCCAGGATGCTGTTCTTTGAGTACAGCTCAGTCTCTAACGTTATCATTCCAAAAATCCGGACTGATAAATTACAGAACCTGGCGTCTGTACTTCCGTCACCAGTTGGAATCTCGTTCCTAAACGGAAGCCCACAAATAGTAGCTCCTTTTTGCTGACGAACACTAGTGGTGCACTGCTATACTCTGTCTATTCCCGCCGCCGCTGAATAGCCGCAGCCCAAGTGCCATCTATAAATACAACGAGTGATGTTGTGTGGTGTGGGAACAACAACCTTGCAATCAATATCCGTAAGTCGAAGTAGCTAATTGTGGACTTCAGGAATTGTAAGTCGAAGGAAAACGAACAAATCCCCATAGAAGGAACAGCAGTGGGGAGATCGATCAATTTAGTGTCCTTGGGTATCAATATCTCTGAGGATTTATGCATTGACAGCTCAGAAATGCTTTTAGAATTTTGAATTCAATTAAATAAATTTTAATAATTTTACCCTTTCAATTATTTTGGGAATTTATTTCCATAAGGACATGGGAATTTCACTGGAGAAGTTCGGATGTGTCAGTCACTGGTCCGGACCTTTCCAGGCGAACAGTAAGTTGACAACTTCCAATGCTCACTGATATGTAGAGGCAGTTTTTTTTATTATTATTGCTTGTGATTATTGTCGACTTTGTCAGCGATTTAGCACCCTGCGTTGTGGGAAATCGACTAAGTGGTGAAACAGTAGCATTGAAGAGCAAGGAACCGGAAACGTAACTGCAGGAGAGCTAACGACTCCGGAAAATCTAGATTTAATTTGTTTAATGTATCTACAATACCGAATATGAGATTAGATATCCATTGGTAATTATTAATCCAGTCAGTATTAATCGCGGAAAATACTCGAATAGGGGTATAGCTTTATTGACATCACACTGACAATCCTTACGTCCAGATAATATCCCTGCAGATTAACTCAAAAAGGGGTTTTGCATTATAACTGACGGATCGTCTGCTCAAATGAACGTTCTTGACTAAATCACATTTAGACACAATGTGCCTTTACGTAGCGGCATAACAGATTCTGTCCCGCTCATCTTACCCAGTAAGCATGCAAGTGGGTACATAAAACGAGCAGCGGGACTTCCAGAATCTTCAGGTGGCTGCATCATTTCGGAATTATTTTCCGCAGAAATACAAATATGAGGCACGGTTTTGTTTGTCAGAGACAGCTGTCAACGTTAGGAACAAGAACAGAAAAAAAAACTTTGCCTACATGATAAGGAAATAATAAATGTTTGATTTCAGCTAAAGGTAAAATTGAAATCCGGACTTCTTAATTACCTTGTCAACGAACATGGTGAACAAATTGGAGAAATATTGTGTATTTATTCAGATCCAACAGGAATATCACAGAGATTGCCGCTAGACTTTATTTTTTGGAATTCATAGTTGAACAAGCGACCATAATAGATCTTTTCATTTGAGCGGAACAGACTTCTAAATATTTTGGAGACTATATTCGGAGGGGAGAGGCGAACAACTTTCAGGTGTTCTCAGAACCTGGGAACAGTCACACTCAGAACACTCACTCTGTAAACAAATAGACACACTCAGAACAGTCACGCTGTAAATAAATACATTTATGCAACTGCTGAAATTCTGAATTACAGAACCCCAGACTGTCCCTGAAAAAGCAAAATAGGGATTTACAGGTCTGTGTCGAGGCATCGCATGAGAATGGAGACCAGTGTGTTTGTCGCCCAACAGAGAAGGAAACTCGCCGACAGGGTGAAAAACTGAATGATGAACCCTCTCAGCTTTCCATCTCTGGATCTCACTGTTTCCCGAAATTTCCCCATACCTTATGCCCCTTGCGGACTCTGCACGCCGGCGAAATCTCTATGACGATCAGAAAGTTGAGGGTCGAAATGAGGAAGAAAATAATCCACATTCTCATATCTTCTCCATGTAATCTTTTAAACCGTGATTATTTTGGAAACTATAAACGCCCGCCTTAAATGTACCAAATACATGGCCTGCAGAACTGTGCGTGGCAATGAATTCCCAGATTTACAATACAGCATCCCTGCAAAAAATATTATAAATCTTGAAATGCAAGAAACAAAAAGACAGCTGGTAGAAACTTCATAACAATGACTCGCCCCCATTGTAGGAATTGGGAAGATAGGGATTTTTATACTAGAGGAATGCAAAAAAAAAATGAAGTCTAAATTT